>NC_048584.1:14981800-15281800 GCF_013265735.2 Oncorhynchus mykiss
CCTACAGTGTAATAACAAATTAGCCAACTTCCCTTTTTAATTTCCAAAAGCTACTCCGTCTCCCTGTCTGGTGCACACATACACAAACCTCTTGACACAAAAGAACATTCGAAAGGAGAGGTACTTAGAAAGTGCTCAGCTATAATGAAATTCAGGAATATTTACGTTCACGCTGGATAAAGTTCACGTTTGGTGCCGTCTTGTTAAAATGTTCGTGAAAGACTGGGGAGAGGGAAAACGTATGAAACTGTAACCTTTAACCACAGGTCTAATCCTAGGTAGAAATCCATTATAATTAACAATAACACTCGGAGCCCTTAGTCCTCTTCAGTCCCCATAGAAATGGCTTTTACTTGCAGACGGCAACCCAAGGTAGATCCTCAGACCCTCAGGCCTGGTGATCCGTTGATTTATATATCTCATAGTGACTCTGAAATGTTGTTTAGTTTCATAAAGGGTTTTGTTTGGCAGGTGTACATTATGCCACAGATCAGGTAACTCACATTGGCTGCTAATCTACGGTGCGATCGCTTGCCGTCTGCAGGCCAACTTAACCCAATTTTACAGCCGCTTGTTTTCTGTGTCACAACGCTAGCTCTAAAAGGGCTCAAAAAGTTGACTCGAGTTTGCCAAAAAAGCACCTGGAAGCAGCTGGATGATCATCGAGACTCTTGGAAGAATGTTATATGGACCAATGAGTCCCAAGTATAACTTTTTGGATGACGTGGGTCCCATTTTGCCTGGCGAAAACTAAACACTGCATTCCCCGGTAAGAACCTTATACCAACGGTTAAGCATGGTGGTGGTAGTGTGATGGTTTGGGGATGCTTTGCTGCCTCAGGACCTGGATGACTTGCCTTAATAGAAGGAACCATGAATTCTGCTCTGTGTCAGACAATTCTACAGGAGAATGTCAGGCCATCCGTTTGTGAGTTGAAGCTGAAGCACAGCTGGGTCATGCAGCAAGACAGTGATCCAAAACAAACAATCGAGCCTACATGAAAATGGCTAAAAACAAACATATTTGAAGTTTATCTAATGGCCTCGTCACAGTCCAGAGCTAATCCCAATTGAGACGTTGTGGCAGGACCTGAAACGAGTAGTTCAGGCTTGAAAACACACAAATGTCACTGAGTTAAAGCACTACTGCATGGAAGAGGGGGCCAAAACCCCTCCACAGCGACGTGAGAGACTGATCAACAACTACAGGAAGTGTTTGGTGGGAGTCGTTGCAGCTAAAGGTGGACTGTTCAACAACTACAGGAAGTGTTTGGTGGGAGTCGTTGCAGCTAAAGGTGGACTGATCAACAACTACAGGAAGTGTTTGGTGGGAGTCGTTGCAGCTAAAGGTGGACTGATCAACAACTACAGGAAGTGTTTGGTGGGAGTCGTTGCAGCTAAAGGTGGACTGATCAACAACTACAGGAAGTGTTTGGTGGGAGTTGTTGCAGCTAAAGGTGGACTGATCAACAACTACAGGAAGTGTTTGGTGGGAGTCGTTGCAGCTAAAGGTGGACTGATCAACAACTACAGGAAGTGTTTGGTGGGAGTCGTTGCAGCTAAAGGTGGACTGATCAACAACTACAGGAAGTGTTTGGTGGGAGTCGTTGCAGCTAAAGGAGGCACAACCAGTTATTGAGTGTAAAGGGTAAGCAATTACTTTTTTCACACAGGGGGAATTGGGAGTTGCATAACTTTGTTCATTAAATAAATGAAATAAGTATTTATTTTGTTTGTTATTTGTAAACTCAGGCCCCCTTTTATTTAATATTACATGTTGATTGAGGATCTGATAACATTCAGTATCAAAAATATACAAAAGTATCATACATTTGAAAGGGGGATTTAAGTGAATGTGTGTGTGTTGGGAGTATCACTGTGTGTGAGCGTGTAGACTCCTGTGAGTGTGCATAGAGAGCGCAAACAAATAAATCAAGGGTCAACTCCTATAGTGCGGGTGAAAGTATGTTGTTGGCCATGATACTTTAGTGGAGATGTACTCTAAACTCATTTTCTAAACTCCCTTAAATGATATTACAAGACCCAGGCTCTGCATTCTGAGTTCTGTATCTTCTGACACTGTTAATACTCAACAGACGGGACTGATTTATCTGTCGCCCAGTACTATGTCCAAAGAGCCATTTTCACCTTCTCTGTGACTCTATTTGACTCTCTTTGACTCTCTTTGACTCTCTCTCTCTCTCTCTCTCTCTCTCTCTCTCTCTCTCTCTCTCTCTCTCTCTCTCATGCTCTCACACCGCACGGTACAGGTGAATCTGGGAAAGACACCGTTATGGTCCGATTCGCCAATCATTCAACTACCGAACGTAGTGGCTGGATATCTGTATTATTTAAGATGGATCTTTATGCTTCCATGTCTGTCTGCACGACTACAAGCTATCCCCCACAAATATTCACACAAAATCCACAGCATGATATTCGACTGAATGATGACATGATGACAATAACAGGGACGACAGAGTAATAAAAAGGATCAGAAGAGAGGGCGGGGGGGGGGGGGGGGGGGGGGGATACAACTCCCTCCCTGGCCCTGTTAGCAAAGTCAGTCCACCATCCACCCAACCCAGGCCTGCTTGGCCACGGGACAACAGGGACCACAACATCTTTGCCGCTGCTGGAGGAGATGTAGAGGAGCCAAGTCTTAAGTCCTGATACAGGAACCATGTGTAATAGATAGAGTAACCCAGCATAGGAATGACATCAGTGGCGGCTTGCGGAACGCACCCGGCTGCCAGCTGTGACGTCACAGAGCTTGGCAGCGTGACCGTCACCCCATGTTCCAGAGTTTAGAGGGCACACGCTGGCCCTGTTTTGCTGTCCCCTACCTGCTTTTAGTCATGACGGGTGGCGGCAGGGATTTATGGTGGCTGGTTAGGGCCAAAAAGCCTTGCCTGTTAATCAAACAGATGTTCTTACAGTGAAATTACGATGGAGATGTCCGGGCTCTGGATCGGCTGGATGGACAGGGTTCAAAGTGATGTGTCCTGCAGAGTCTCAAGGACAGAGCGACTGTGAGTAATAAGAGTTACGATTTCAACTGCGGGACAAGTCAGCCGATAACACAATCCCAGACGTGCACACCCACTCCCTCCCTCTTTCTCTCTGCGTTTCTCTCTCTGTCTCAAACACACACAAAGGCACATGCGCATGCATGCATGCACGTACGCAAACATGCGCGAATGCAGGCACGCACGGACACACACATTTGCGGCCACCCACACACGCACACGCAGCCCTTCCCCTCCTCACAAAAGCCATGTCGACCATTTCCCCCCCAGGTAAACCTCACATATAAAGGACAAAGTCATATCTATATGTTTCATATTTGTATTGGAGGCGCCACAGGGCCCTTACTCCATGTTAGTCAGAGGTAATTACACCTACAAAACCAATATCCCCTCCTCATTACAGCCAGTTAATGGGCCCTCTCCTGCTCCTAACTGCTCCTACACACCGCCTCTTTGTCCCCTCCGCCTCGGCCACTGACACCATGTGTTAGCATCAATCTCTCGCCCCATTGCTAACCCTGTTTTTCTGTGGTTCCACCCCCCCCCCCCCCTCCTGATTCCTGACTCACAGGCTACTCAGACTACAGGTAGATTGGCTCCAGAAACTGGATGGAAATTGTGTCTTTGGGAATTGAGAATGTTCAAAACCCCTGCTGTGTTGTGCACTCTCAACATGGTAATGAGAGAGATGACGCCTGGTTGTGTTTGTTTTGGCAGGCCATTAGAGAGGGGTGGAGTGCGGATGGCGAGAGGGGTGAGGGAGCGAGAGAGGGCAGTAAGGAGGGGGTAGGGGGATCAGAGCAGAGGTGATATAGGGTGTCTTGGGACTTGCCTTGCTGCTTGTCTCCTTATCGTCCTTCCATCCACCCTGAAGTCTTCTCAACCAGGATGTGAGAGCCTCTCAAAGGAGATCTGTGTTTCTGGAAGCCGGGCACCTTGTCGTTGTCCACAAACATCTAGTCTCTGGCATGTAACTCGCCCGGCGAAGCCAGGTTTCCCGACAAGTTGTCTGCATAAACATCTGTAACATTTTTATTTATATTTCCACAATTGAATCAAAGTAACAAGCATGCGCCTTGGATAGCATGCGTCCCTCTACTGCAATCAACTGTCAGGAAGTTATCTTAGCAACACTATTCCGTGCCAAAGACTCACACTCATGCTTGGAGGATCAGATTCGACACATATATGCCCGCACGCAACAATTACCTGAAGATATGTGAGTGGAAAAATGCCCTATAGGAACTCCCCCCTGGGAGGAAGAGCAGCATTATATGCATCTGGACCTGGGCTCCAATGGGCTCAGAGTGACGAGAGCAGAGGAGACTAGAGGGTAGATATGTAAAACAAACTGTGGAAGTCTCCAAACTGGAGAGAGATTCACACAGTCCAAATGTATTTCCCCAGCCTTCATTAGCGTCAGGCCTGATTTCCCCCTCCTGGCCCTGAGCCCTTAGTCTGGATCCCTCATAGAGATGAGAGGAAAGGTATGAGGCATGCCCAGAGAGGTAGATCTCGGGCCCATCTCAAGCAGAACATATGAAACGTGTTATGCATGATTCCCTTGTCAAACACATACAGGGGCAGGCAGGCAGACCGTCAGAGTAACACAGCAGCACTATCTGAGTCAGTGATCTGTGCGGGAAGGGCTTTTCACAACGGGCTGTATCGGAATCCTGAAAATCTTTCCCCTGTTCCTTTCCTTTCACCCCTGTACCCAGCAAGAATCCTCTCACCCGGAAGCAGTCTTTATTGTCACTGCAGATTTCAACCAAGCATGTTAACCAGTTAGAGCTCTAGGGGCGCTATTTCATTTTTGGATAAAAAACGTTCCCGTTTTAAGCGCGATATTTTGTCACGAAAAGATGCTCGACTATGCATATTCTTGACAGTTTTGGAAAGAAAACACTCTGAAGTTTCAGAATCTGCAAAGATTTTGTCTGTAAGTGCCCCAGAACTCATTCTACAGGCGAAACCAAGATGATGCATCACCCAGGAATTAGCAGAATTTCTGAAGCTCTGTTTTCCATTCTCTCCTTATATGGCTGTGATTGCGCAAGGAACGAGCCTACACTTTCTGTCGTTCGCCCAAGGTCTTAGCAGCATTGTGACGTATTTGTAGGCATATCATTGGAAGATTGGCCATAAGAGACTACATTTTCCAGAGGTCCGCCCGGTGTCCTTTGTCTAAATTTGTGCGTAATCTTCAGGTGCGGTCATTTTCTCCTGGGATTCAGGAGAGAAAGCATGTATCCAAGAACGATGTATCAATGAAGAGATATGTGAAAAACACCTTGAGGCTTGATTCTAAAAAACGTTTGCCATGTTTTCAGTCGATATTATGGAGTTAATTTGGAAAAAAGTTTGCGTTTTGAGGACTGAATTTATGGATTTTTTTTGGTAGCCAAATGTGATGTATAAAACGGAGCTATTTCTAATACACAAGGAATCTTTTTGGAAAAACTGAGCATCTGCTATCTAACTGAGAGTATCCTCATTGAAAACATCAGAAGTTCTTCAAAGGTAAATGATTTTATTTGAAGGCTTTTATGTTTTTGTTAATGTTGCGTGCTGGATGCTAACGCTAATGCTAACGCTAAATGCTAACGCGAAATGCTAACTCTAGCTAGCTACTTTTACACAAATGATTGTTTTCCTATGGTTGAGAAGCATATTTTGAAAATCTGAGATGACAGTGTTGTTTACAAAAGGCTAAGCTTGAGAGATGGCATATTTATTTCATTTCATTTGCGATTTTCATAAATAGTTAACGTTGTGTTATGCTAATGAGCTTGCTGATAGATTTACACAATCCTGGATACAGGGGTTTTTTCATAGCTAAACGTGACGCAGAAAACGGAGCGATTTGTCCTAAACAAATAATCTTTCAGGAAAAACTGAACATTTGCTATCTGAGAGTCTCCTCATTGAAAACATCTGAAGTTCTTCAAAGGTAAATGATTTTTTTGAATGCTTTTCTGTTTTTTTGTGTAAATGTTGCCAGCTGAATGTTAATGCTAAATGCTACGTTAGCCATCAATACTGTTACACAAATGCTTGTTTTGCAATGGTTGAGAAGCATATTTTGAAAATCTGAGATGACAGTGTTGTTAACAAAAGGCTAAGCTTGAGAGATGGCATATTTATTTCATTTCATTTGCGATTTTCATGAATAGTTAACGTTGCGTTATGGTAATGAGCTTGAGTCTGTATTCACGAACCCGGATCCGGGATGGGGAGATCAGAAAGGTTAAAAACAAACAATGTGCTTGATCATGTGTACACAAACATCCATTAAGCGTACAAAGCCATTTCCCGCCCACATTTCAGCCAATCAGATCACATGTCTCTGTTCCTACTCCCCACCTACAAGCAGGAACTCGAGGGCCACCAACACAGAGAATAGTGAGGCGCTGGATAGAGGAGGCAGGCTCAATGCTTTTGAGAATATTGATTGGAATATGTTCAAAGACGAATCCACCCAGGACTCATCCATCAACATTGACGAATATACATTGTCAGTCACAGAGTTCATTAGGAAATGTGTTGATGATGTTGTACCCACAATAACAATCCAGACATACCCCAACCAAAAACCCTGGATGAAGAGAGATATCTGTATCATGACGAGAGCCCAAACCTCAGCATTCAATGTTTGCAGAACAAACCTAGATGACTAGTGGTACGTGACGTGTACAAGGCAAGCAGGTACGAGCTCCGCAAATCCTTTAGGGACTCAAAAAGACAATATAAACTTAAACTTGAATCAATGTTCGACCACTGACTTGTGATGCATGTGGCAAGGAGTACAGGCTAACATGGACTACAAAGGCAAATCCAGCTGTGTGGTGCCCACCGAAGCCTCCCTCCCAGACGAGTTTAAAACATTCTAGGCTCGCTTCGAGGCAGACAATACCAAGCCATCCAGGAAGGCTCTCGCTGTTCCGGACGACCAGGTGCTTGAGCTGACGTGAGGAAATCTCTCAAAAGAGTAAATACCCACAAAGCCCCCGGCCCAGATGGCATCCCTGGCTGTGTTTTTAGAGTGTACGCTGACCAACTGGCGACATTTTCTTCAACCTTTCCCAGGCTGTAGTCCCCACTTGCTTCAAGGAGACCGCCATCGTCCCAGTGCCCAAGAAAACTGAGGTGACATGCCCAAATGACTTGCCCGAAGTGACTATCGCCTACTACGAGAGGCTGGTCATGGCACACATCAGGGTCAGAATGCAAGGCACTTGACCCACTCTAATTTGCCTTCTGCGCCAACAGATCCACGGAAGATACCATTTCCATCGCTATTCACATGGCCCTAACACATCTGGACAAGGGGAACACCTATGTGAGAATGTTGTTCATTGACTACAGTTCAGCATAAAAACTGTAAAACTTTTCCCTGTAAATGTACAACATTATTGCACCAGAGTTGCCGGTTTAATACTGTAATTTTGCTTCACAGCAAAAATGCTGTAAATAGTACTATTTTCCCCACTGTAAAAAATATAGAGCTTCATTTTTATGGAATGGTCTGCCAACTCCTGTGAGAGAGACCGACTCGGTCTTAACCTTTAAGTCTACTCATCTCTTCAGTACATCCAACGATTGAGGGTAGTCTGGCCCAGGGGTATGAAGGTGAATGGCAAGGCACTGGAGTGACGAACCACCCTTACTGTCTCTGCCTGGCAGGTTCCCTTCTCTCCGCTAGGATTCTATGCCTCTGACCCCCATGCCATCCCTGGGAGGGGTGCATCACATTTTGCCAGGCTTTTTTTGCTGTACTCTACTTCAGTGGGTTGAGTCACTAACGTGGTCCTCATGCCAAGTTTTGCACACCCTTTGGGCTCGTGGGCGATACTTCGCCTTGTCTCAGGATAGTAAGTTGGTGGTCTGTTGATATCCTTCTGGTGGTGTGGGGGCTGTGCTTTGGCAAAGTGGGTGGGGTTATATCCTGCCTGGTTGGCTCCCTCTAATTCTCCCATTTCGCTCTTGCTCTCTCTCTTCTCCCGGAACACCTGAGCCCTAGGACAATGCCTCAGGACTACCTGACCTGACGACTCCTGGCTTTCCCTGTCCCCAGTCCACCTGTTTATGCTGCTGATCCAGTTTCTACTGTTCTGCTTGTGGTTATGGAACCCCAAACTGTTCACCGGACGTGCTACTTATCTTGGATCTGCTGTTTCGAATTGTTTGTCATCTATGAACGTTTGAACATCTTGTAGAACGATCTGGCCTTAATTGGCCATGTACTCTTATAATTTCCACCTGGCACAGCCAGAAGAGGGCTGGCCACCCCTCAGAGCCTAGTTTCTCTAAGTTTCTTTATAAGTTCCTGTCTTTCTAGGGAGTTTTTCCTAGCCACCGTGCTTCTACATTTGCATGGCGTTCTCTTTGGGTGTTTCAGGCTGGGTTTCTGTTTGTCTGCTGGTGTAGAAAGGGCTTTATAAATACAGTGCCTTGCAAAAGTATTCGGCCCCCTTGAACTTTGCGACCTTTTGCCACATTTCAGGTTTCAAACATAAAGATATAAAACTGTATTTTTTTGTGAAGAATCAACAACAAGTGGGACACAATCATGAAGTGGAACGACATTTATTGGATATTTCAAACTTTTTTAACAAATCAAAAACTGAAAAATTGGGCGTGCAAAATTATTCAGCCCCTTTACTTTCAGTGCAGCAAACTATCTCCAGAAGTTCAGTGAAGATCACTGAATGATCCAATGTTGACCTAAATGACTAATGATGATAAATACAATCCACCTGTGTGTAATCAAGTCTCCGTATAAATGCACCTGCACTGTGATAGTCTCAGAGGTCCGTTAAAAGCGCAGAGAGCATCATGAAGAACAAGGAACACACCAGGCAGGTCCGAGATACTGTTGTGAAGAAGTTTAAAGCCGGATTTGGATACAAAAAGATTTCCCAAGCTTTAAACATCCCAAGGAGCACTGTGCAAGCGATAATATTGAAATGGAAGGAGTATCAGACCACTGCAAATCTACCAAGACCTGGCCGTCCCTCTAAACTTTCAGCTCATACAAGGAGAAGACTGAATAGAGATGCAGCCAAGAGGCCCATGATCACTCTGGATGACCTGCAGAGATCTACAGCTGAGGTGGGAGACTCTGTCCATAGGACAACAATCAGTCGTATATTGCACAAATCTGGCCTTTATGGGAGAGTGGCAAGAAGAAAGCCATTTCTTAAAGATATCCATAAAAAGTGTTGTTTAAAGTTTGCCACAAGCCACCTGGGAGACACACCAAACATGTGGAAGAAGGTGCTCTGGTCAGATGAAACCAAAATTGTACTTTTTGGCAACAATGCAAAACGTTATGTTTGGCGTAAAAGCAACACAGCTGAACACACCATCCCCACTGTCAAACATGGTGGTGGCAGCATCATGGTTTGGGCCTGCTTTTCTTCAGCAGGGACAGGGAAGATGGTTAAAATTGATGGGAAGATGGATGGAGCCAAATACAGGACTATTCTGGAAGAAAACTTGATGGAGTCTGCAAAAGACCTGAGACTGGGACGGAGATTTGTCTTCCAACAAGACAATGATGCAAAACATAAAGCAAAATCTACAATTAAATGGTTCAAAAATAAACATATCCAGGTGTTAGAATGGCCAAGTCAAAATCCAGACCTGAATCCAATCGAGAATCTGTGGAAAGAACTGAAAACTGCTGTTCACAAATGCTCTCCATCCAACCTCACTGAGCTCGAGCTGTTTTGCAAGGAGGAATGGGAAAACATTTCAGTCTCTCGATGTGCAAAACTGATAGAGACATACCCCAAGCGACTTACAGCTGTAATCGCAGCAAAAGGTGGCGCTACAATGTATTAACTTAAGGGGGCTGAATAATTTTGCACGCCCAATGTTAAAAAAGTTTGAAATATCCAATAAATGTCGTTTCACTTCATGATTGTGTCCCACTTGTTGTTGATTCTTCACAAAAAGATACAGTTTTATATCTTTATGTTTGAAGCCTGAAATGTGACAAAATGTCACAAAGTTCAAGGGGGCCGAATACTTTCGCAAGGCACTGTACATTTGATTAATTGAAATTTGAGTGTTTTTTGTGTTCTTACGTCACTAGAGACCTTCATTCAAACTCAGCGAGCTCTTGGAAAAATGGGGCAATGTAGAGGTTGAGAACAGATGGCTTTCTCTTGGCCACCTTGCCATGCACTTTGTCCCATCTACAGGGTTTATCAGCTTGGGTTGAGTCAAACCTACAGCATATATCCAATATAGTTTATGAAATCAATTGAGGCGTTGAACAAACGCAAATAAGACAGCTAGATACACCAACTTCAAACTCTAGCTAACAAATAAAACATTACAGTAGCCTGCACAATATCGCAGAATATTTGAGCAAACTCATAACATTTTCCTTTCTTTCTATGCCACCAAATGTTTGCATGCTACTGGTAAAGTGAACAGGTGTAGCTAATACTGTATCATTATGGAACAATGTATAAATTGAACATATGGTTAGCAGGGAGAGGCTATATGGATATTCCTGGTCTGTAAAATGATGGGGTATACATGTCACAACCTTGTGGGATTTGTTAATGTGACAGCTAAAGGTAAATGTGCCACGTTACTACTATTTACCCCCAGCGACACTGTGAGAGGTTACCGCTGCCCGGTGCCCGCCTTAGGCCTACAGGCACCTCCGCCACGCTACAACACTGCTCATTTGCATTGGCTGTAGCGACTCGCGAGTACGGCCCACAAGGTGGTATATGTGTGATATTTGAAATCGGAAAAATAAGTTGCGCCGGTAATGTCGGTCATATCTTTTGAATAGCTGGAAACAAACCATGCTGTAATAATGGCGAAAACATAACAGTCACACATCTGCACTCAGTCTATTCTCTATGGCTCTCAGAGGCTGCATTACAGCGAAGTCAATCATCATCACAGCAATTATTATCTGGGTGATGTTTTTCGAGGTCGCACAGCACAATATTTACGAGCAATTTAGAGTACGAGTCATTTTTACAGGAGGCTTCCAAGTACAGTCAATAAAAGTATTCTTCTTTGTTTTACCCATGATGCAGTGCCATCTACAGTATTAATGCTGTATAATACATTGATATTGTACTGTGCATTCTATAGTGTTTTACTGTTGAAATGACAGAATTACAGAAAAGTCTTAATATCACTGCTGCACCATTGAAAGCATCCTGACCGGTTGCATCATGGCCTGGTATGGGAATTGCTCCATCCACAACCGCAAGGTGGGTGGTAAAGATGGCCAAGTACATCTACTTTCCCACACACCCCAGTTCACTGTTCACTATCTTACCGTGTGGCAGACGGTATCGGAGCATGAAGTCTGATAGAAACTGTCTCTCAGCCTGTTGGTATCGACAAGCCATCAGACTGCTGGACACTTGTACTAGAAACTGGACTGACTACCTGCACTGACTCTCCACACCCATGCTACACACACCTTACACACATATCACAACTGCTGCTATTAGACATTTACTATTGCTAATACTGCACAATTTAAAAACTTGCCGCCCAATTGCCCCTTCCCTTATATATGTGTAAATATTGTACTATAAATTGTGCCTTCCTGTATTGTACTTCTGCTAAAATGTTTATTCTATTCTGCTGCCATTTACTTTATATTTGTATTCTTATATTTTATTATTTCTTAGTGTTGTTGCATTGTCGGGAAGGAACCTCAAAGTAAGCATTTCGTTGGATGGTGTACACCATACGACGAATAAAACGTGCAACTTGTACCCACGTGTCACGTTGGCATAAATGATTCGGGAGACAGACGCAGGAATGCGTAATAGTTTTTTTTATTGTACCCAAATTACGGCGTGTCGTGTAAAGTCACGGGGACGAAGACCAAACAAACACCGGGTTGAAACTCAAACAAAAGAGCGAGGAGTACCTCAAATAAATAACACCCGTGCACAATGATTATCACACGGGACGAGACCCATAATCATCTGCCCAATCCACAATGGCACAAAAGCCAAAACACACAGCACAGGTCCTCACACGCACCAACGGACATTGTAACAATAATCAACAGCACCATGGTGAACAAAGGGCACATATATACAAGTACAATCAGTGGGAATAGGGGCCAGGTGTGCGGCAATGAAAGTTCCAGAGGGATCCGTGACACCCCGCTTCTTCCATCCAGCTGTTTGCAGATCTAATGGGTCACAGTTCAAGGAGTTCTCTTATAGTAATGTGCCTTTAAGGAAAATGTGATAGACAAGCAGTGCACAAAAAACTGCAATACAAATTGTATCACTTTTTGGAAGCATTGAGATGACCCTTCTCCATAACCACTATTTTATTGCACAAACCACACCTTTTCAAAATGATGGAAAACAAATTGGAACCAAATTTGAACCTGAAAGAAGCGACTGCCAAGACCTCACACTTGCACACACTTCCAGGTGATTTATATACGATTGTCTTTGTGAACTTTTTCTTAATGATTTATTAATGGGCATGTCTGATCAGGTACAAAATAACCCAATCTAAACCTGTCATATCTGTTCCATCAGCGAGATATGTTCCAAAAAAGACTGCTTAATAAAGGATATGAAGATTCTGTTTATAATATTACGAGACAGAAATATACTCCTAATTTACCGGAATATCTAAGGAGGGGAATGAATCCACTGTACCTTTGGGCTTGAATGTCTATAGTCCATGCCAAACCACAGTCATACATCAAAATCAGAGGATACTCGCGTAGAAAATTCCCCTTAACCTTTACTTAGATATTTTGAAAAACACAATGAAATCCAACTCTCTATGTCTAAGCAACAGGGAGAAAAACAACTCCAGAAGAATCACATAAAATGCCAAGTTGTCGAATGAAATGTTTACTTAAGTAGGCCCATAGGCAGGGCATACGTATCCTAGAAACGAAACAATCATAACTAAACCAAATAAAAATGGCTTCATATATGCATCTCATGGGGGGAAAAAACTGTAAGAACATCCCTAAGATATCAAGTTACTAGAAGGTAAATAAACGTTACGACCTGTGAATGAATCTGCCACGGCTGTGCCAGGCAAATATACCCAGCTACTGTAGCCTACTGTATGTTTGCTTCCACAAAAAAAAAAAAAAAACGTCAAACTATGAATCACAACCACTGGCTATCTCCACAACTTGGGTGCAGTTCTACACGCTCTGAGGCTCTGTGAAAACAAAGTGGAGAGAAAGAAGTCCGGTTTTAAATGCTGTCTAATGATAGATCCAGCTGTGTGTATAACCGATCCACTTCATTCATTCAAAAGAAACGAGGTGGGCAGTGGTAATGTCACTTCACACCTCCACAGTTTGCGTTCAGCATCTCTGAATCACAATGGAAGGTGGAAAACCAAGAGGAATGGACCCTCGGTGGAGTCATCATGTACCGCCGGTAGTCAACGCTTGGTACTCCAGCGACTAGAGGAGGGGAGAGGGGGTATTAAGACAAAGACACACACTTATAAATAAGACATGCAGACACACGCGAACACAACAAACAAACACAATAGCTTCTGCAGTAAAACATGGAGGTGTTAAGAGCAAATGTGTCTCCTGGCCATTCGCCAGCCCTCCAGTCTTTGCCCAGTGAATAGAAAAGAACAGCAGCCGAGTATTGAAAGATACCACGGCCCAGGAAACAATTTACCGCCCCTCAGAGCAAAAGTGAGAAAAGATTGATGAACAAAGTTGGATCCGCATAAATAAATCAAATACACTTAGTAAAATGCATTGGCAACGTTGTTCCTTCTTTAACCGTTCAATGCTGCCGTGACCTCTGACAGTATTCATCTGCACAGTGCGAGTTATAGCCTTTGCTTACAATAGACAATGTGAGACACAGGATGAGAGGAGTGCAGTGCTAAAATGGCATACTATTGCATACTATTGTTTCACCTTTCACCTCTGGAATGTAGCTCATGTCACAAACCATTAAAAAAAGCATTCCCCTCACTATGTTAAATATGGTAAACAAACAAACTCAGACTATGTATGTCACCTCGTTTATTTTACACATTACATTCTATACTTCGTCCTGGAACACAGGGGTGCATCTGAAATGGAACTCCATTTTCTATATAGTGCACTACTTTGGACCAAGGCTGTGGTCAAAAGTTAGTGCACTACGTAGGGCTTAGGGTGCCGTGTGGGACGCACTCCAGGTCTCCATCAGAGACCCAGCAACTACCGACAGCCATGAGAGTCAGAAAGAACAGCAGATTAAATACATAAATCAGATGGCTCCTACTAATGGCTGGAATCCATTCAAGTACAGCATTTTTAACAGACTGAAGACACATCAGACAAATGGTTGTAATTGTGGGTGTGAGAGCAAGGGAGAGAGAGCTCCTTACGTCTCTGTCTAAAAGGGGTCTTATGTTACATGTTTTCACACCAGGAACTGGTTTGAATTCTCCTGCCTGCGGATTCCGTCTGAGGGTTCTGTCTCCTCTCTTCCTGCTCCCTCTCTCTCTCTCTCGAAACATCTGCTTCTCATTTGGTTTCAAATTGTATCAGACGTTTTGGGAGAGAAAAGGAAAACAACAAAGCCTCCTGATAGGTGGACATCCAGGCCCAGTATTTCATTAGGGATAAACAGATATCCCAGATTCGGAAGCCAAGAGTGGGTTCACAGACGCCCTCGCGGCTGTTTCCGTTTTTTTTTTTGCCTCTGGAGGAATTGTTTGGGTTATCATCTTTCTGTTCTCTGCACATTTCTGTAGCAGTGCGGCATCTTTATGCTGACGCTTGGACGTTCTTGATGAAAGGTCTCCATTGAAGTTGTATCCGAGGTGTTATCGTATACGCAGCATCTGTCCGTGAAATTCTCTTGGGATGAGGGCATCTGCTAAACGAATCAGCGTAACTCTAATGTGATTTCGCTGTCAGCGTGATAGCTATCGAACACGTTTATCTTGACTCAAGACATACGCAACCCACCTCTTTTCTGGGGGTTTTTGCGGTTTTATTCCGTCAACCTATTTGTTGCTGCGTTTTTCAGTACCTGGGGCATGGTTCCTAGCCTCAAGAGTGGTTGGAGGAATCTGGTTTGGTCTATGGGTGCTGGGAAGCTTGGGAAATGCAGCGCTCTCGTCTGTCAACACCAACGGACCAGCACGCAGAGCCAGCAATATTATGGACCTGTTTCTATTCAACGCGAAGCAAACCCCAAGCCCTATACGTGTTCATTATATCTTCTCTACAAATAAGGGTGAAACCGACGGTGCCCTGGCTCACGCGGGTCCACGTGACCAAGTCGCTACCCTTATCGCGCCACGCGATTGTCTCTTGTTATCATCTGCGTCTTTATACCGTCCGTTATTACGGGGGAAAGTTCCATGCGGTTTTCAAGGCTGCAGCATTTTGCCCTTAATGCATGTCTGTGATGACTAATCCATAACCAGGCCTGAAGCCGGGATGATTATATACTGCATGAAATGTGTCTGGGCGTACCAACCCCCCTGTGTGGCTTGAAACCCGAGCAGTTCATGTATGGTTTACAGTGGAGGAGCTACAACAAAAAGGCAACTTGCTTTTACTTTAAATTGGGAGGGAATTGCACATGGTTTCGGTTAGTTTATACCTCCCACGGTCGACCCATAGCCTGTAGAAAAGTACCCACCGCTGTCCCGTAATATTCAACAAGTACCCCACAAAACCCAGAACTGAGTTCATTTCTATACTATGTTGGAAAATTAGATTTGGGGGTAACCAGGGTGAAGGATATAGGATGTTCCAGTGGTTGGATGTTACACAGTCAGGTACAGTACAGTATTTCATATTAAACTAATTCAATCTATCTCCATTCATACCAAGGGCAGTGATAGCTAGGCTACACACATACGTTTTATACATGCAACATATGGCTGGGTTTTATCTCTCCATTCATTTAGTGGCTGTGTTAGCTTTGTACCCAGATCTGTTAGCTTGATCTTTGACTAGTGAAGATGCCAAAGAGGGATAAGGTGAACTGTAAAGGCAATACGTGAGTGGAGGAGTATTTTCAAACCTGGTCCAAAATGTACTACTTTAGGTTATTCAGGCAGTGCCAATACACACAGCACCAAATGCCATGCAGATAATTATCATACTGTAACATCATACCAGTGTTAGTGGCAGGGTATTAGCAACAGTACAATCCAGTGCCCCTAGGTGTTTCCCTAGGTGTTCCTTGGGGAGCAGTAACACAGTGCGGTGTGTCTTTGCCAGGAGGACATCCCTTCTCATTTACCACACAGCTCAGTGAGTCCGCACAGAGAGAGACTGGCCGGGTATAGATATGGGGGGGGGGGGGGGGGGGAGTCTGGGCTGCTTATTTAGAGTAGACCAGAAGTTCTGCCAGTAGGTGGCTTTCATAATGAGGGGACACACAGCAGAAGCCCACCGAATGTTATGCAAGTGTCAGTCACCAGGATAAACAAAGGCCCGGCACCCCTCCCATCCTCTTTCTGTGCCAAATACCTGCTCATGTTCCCAAACTACACTTCCCCATTAAAACAGTTTATTTTACCAATGATCATTTGGAGGAGGGTTGTGGTAACCCTAGATGGGTGTGTGTTATCATTTTATAACAGATTACCAATGAGAGAGAGAGAGAGAGAGAGAGAGGAGATGGACAACTGATCAATATGTGTAGGTGAAAGAACATGTTAGAAAGTGTGCCCCAGATTTATCCCATCCATGTTAGTTATTGATGTTTTTTCGAAGCAATTGTCTTGCATGTTGATAATTGGGTGAACTTGGTATTGCTTTGCTTGGACAGCAGTGTCTTTCTATTCTCAGTGTCATTCCATAAAAATAAAAAAATAATGCTAAAAAGCAGCTTTTCTTTGTTGGAATGGTGTCGGCGTACACCAACAACAGAAATGTTTAATGCAAGTCGAGTGCTGATTGGCCAGCTCATCCTCCTCAGGGAGATGAGATCATGTTATATTAGGAAATAGCAGGTATTTCTGAAACTGTTTTTTTTGTATTTGTTTTTATGCTTTTGCCACAAATATCATTATTATGGTATGAGTTAACCGAATATTAACTTATAAAGTGAGATTTTCACTGGGCAGCTACTTTAAGATAGTCCTTTGTCATTGAGATTAAAAGATAAAAGAAATTCAACATAAGAGAGGACATACTTTTGCTCCTTCTTATTTTCTTGTTCAGTGACTTCAAAGACGAAAACGAAGACTGGTGTGGGTGGCTGAGAAAATAATAATTTTCAACAACAAAAAATGTAATTTCTTTATTTTTACTTTATCATAACAAAGAAAGGAATCATGAAGACAAACTCGTAATATATGACCCAAGCATGACCCTTCAGTTGAGTGGAGTTTAGTCCTAAACCTTATTTTCCCAAGTGCTCCTGGTGAAGAAAAGTACAGACAAGCTGGGCACAAACTTGTTGAATCAACGTTGTTTCAACGCAATTTCTAAACATATTTTGACGTGGAATCTAGGGTGACATTTCAACCGCAGGATTATGTCATCATTGTAACCAATTTTCAACATAGACAAACCTTGCATGAAATATTTTGAATTTGTACCTTTGAAACAATGTCAGATCTTCAACGTTATATCCACTATCAGAAAAAATATATAGGCTGGGCAGCACCTCCTACCGGAGAGTTATGCCATGTACAGCTATTCATTTTGATTCCCATCAAGGGTTTTAACCAATCCGAGCCCTGCTTATCTTTGATATTTGTCACTGACTACTACCAATGTGCTGTCATGGGAATGATTATTGAGAGATCTCTTACTAACTAAATATATTCACTGTTGCTATTGAAGTAATCATGGGCCGCCTGGCGTCCTCGGGCGCCAGAGGGGGAATGCGGGGAGGCATGACACCTTAGGCCTATATAGTATTTGCAAAGTCATTAACAGCTATTGTTTCAATTCAACCCAGGGTTCAACTAAAAATAGTCGATACGTATAGACCTAGGTTTTCAAGCTTTGTTTGATTTCCAAATGAATCTTAAAATGAATAATTCATGAATTCAAAATCATTCATAATAATTCATAATTCAAAAATCAACCTTAAAGAATAGGACTAAACCTAATAAAACTTGTTTTAAAGTGCATTCAAAGTTTTATTAGATTCAATTTAGTCCTATTCTTTGATTTTATTTAATTTATTGAATAATAATTTAGTGAAAACACACTGGGAATTCAACAAACTTCTAGCTGTCTTTTCGAGTGGGTGAAACAAGGTTGTAATCTCGTTGAGCAACCTCTCGACCAAATATTACCCACATTTCCATGTTGAAATGACGTGGTGTGCCCAGTGGGGAGTTTATTTTGAATCCTGCAGTGGCACAAGATCTGGGCCATGACACATTGTAATCACTGGGCTTGGATTAAATGGCGTCTGGTGAAACCAAGCCTCCACATAATGGTAGTTAATCACATGATTACATGATTCAGGTCCCCCCTAGAATGTCTACAGAGAAACACTCAACCAGATATCATTTCCCCATAGTGAATGAACTGGAAAATGTGTCTTGGCGTGACCTTGAAACCAGCACCCTGATTCTCTTATTCTTTTTCAATAATGGGGTGACTATTCCAGTAAAACTCTAATTTCTTTTCTCGTTTCCAGTAATGGGCCGTCTTTGTGTATGAATAGGTTCAAACCACACACAGGCTGCATATGAGGAAAAGGATTAGACTAGCGAGAAGATAGTTATACTCAGATTCGTCATATGGTAACTGGAAAAAGTTGGACAGTGAATCCCATAGCTAGGGCCTCATTAGCAGTCCTGTCAAATTCCTGCACATATTGTATCAATTTATACAATCTCTCAAACAGTTAAACACATAATAACCATGAGAGTTGACTTACTTGGCACCAATAAGCCAAATATGTGCATATCAAAAACTCATGTAATCCTTGCATTTGGAGTATAAAGCAATCTGAGTGGATGTGTTTGGCTTCGGAGTACATGTGGCTTGTCCTCAGAGGAAGGGTTAGCTGTTTGGCTGTCTCAGGGCAAGTAGCAGCTCTCTTATAAACCCCCGGGAGGGATAGCACAGTAGAAAAACAATAGCTGATGCTCTGTTGAGTCTGGGCCTAGGGGCTTACCACAGTGCAGCACAGTGAAACGGAACTCCAACGTTGAAAAAATACTTTAAAGACTCCATTCCAAGCAGCTTATTGCATTTAGGGGCTTCTCATCTGGGTCCGAACGCAAGACCAAAAAAACACCTCACGCCCAAGCTAGAGCTAAACTGAAAGAATAAATCGTATTCGCTACCCAATCACTATTGGCCATCTCCTGTCCCTGGCCTATCTCCTGTGCCATCTTGAAACCTGGTAGTTAATAACATTATCTTTCTCTTCATGTCTCTGGCAGACATCTTTTTGGTTACTGAACCCAACTGTGGTCTCGGCCTCCACCTCAAGCCCTAAAAAGAGCCTTGTCTAAATAAATGTTAATTTATGACTGTGCAAAAAAAAAAAAAAAAAAAAAACACTACCACACAAGGAGACTCAACCTTGTCAATCACGTCACGCGTCTGGGTCTTTGTGTTATGAACACCGACTCTGGTGGCCTGCTCTTGAGATAACAATGGTAAATGTGGAGCTCCAAAACACACAAAGGATCAGGAGCCGGACATTTCTTGTGTCTTAACTGTGCCTGGAGCTACCCGGAGAAACTTTTTAGCTTGAGGAGATTGTAACTTTGAGGTTAGAGGAGTTACGGCCTCTGTCTGGCCTGCACCCGACGTGTTCAATAAAGGCCATCTTTAACCCCGAAAGGGGCTACAGCCAAAGTGAGCTGTTACTGGTCCAATTTAAACTGAACCTTGATTGACATTGTCAGTCTAAATCTGGACCTTGATTTCAGCACAAAACCAGGCCCGAGTTCAATTAGGGCACGAAGGAGGGAGGGGATGGGGAACTGTAGCAGAAAGTGGTGGAGCGATGGGGAAAAGGGAAAGAGAGTGGTGGAAAGGGGGAGAATGAACGTGGGGCGGAGTAGGGGGGTGAGGGGTTATTTCCCAGACCGATAGGAGGAGTGAAGAGGGAGATTAACTGAGACATGGCGAGGAGACAGCCATGCGCTGAGGAGCGAGGAATTATCTTCCGCCACTAAAATCCACAGCACCAGACAGTGAGCCGTCCTCGGGTGACTTGGAGCCTCATCCGTATTGCGGCACCTTAGAAGGAGAACAAAATGTGATATTTTCAGCAGTGGTGGGTGAATCTCAAACAGCAGCCCCAGTCATGTCCACAAATGAGCAAGGAGCTGTGTAACAAGTTCCTGCTTTCTCATGATCTGCCCTGACCTCCCCAGAGAAAAAAAGCACATTTCCATGAAGTGCCAAATGAGGGGGAAACACGCCCAATAAAAAATCCTGCTCTGGAGCAGGTAAGAGTGTAGAGTGGGGGGGGAATCTCCAGTAAATGTCAAAAGCATAAACATTTGACGTCAGTCTCGTAGGTGGCGCCGTGGTGCCACCTAATGTTTCCACTCCAGACACACGTATCCCAGAAATTGGTCTCTGCAGGGCGGGGTGTGGTGTGGAGAGTGTGTGTATGTGTGCGGTGGGTTTGGGTGTGTGTGTGGGGTGGAGAAGGGTGTCTTTGTGCCCCTGTGGCACGTAGAGGGCGTCCGCAAACAGGACCGTGTCACCGGTCAGGTGTCGTCAGGGCCAGGCGGTGGTGGAGGTGATGTCAGGGGTGATTTTCCACTTGTTTACACACTGTGTGTGTGTGTGTGTGTGTGTGCATGTGTGTGTCTGTCTTTCTCTCTGTGTGTGTGCGACAGAGTTTGCAACATCATTCTACAGGTGCCCTGGTCCCAGTTCCCGTGAGACACACCTGGGTCCAATTGAGCCACATCTTTACTTTCCAGGTGACATACTATTTATTGTGTGTAATGTAGTCTGTTGTATTGGCCGCCTGACATAGCACACTGAAGGCCCGTGCCCTGTCACTGACTCGGTTAAGAATAAAGTGGCTAATCTATGCAGCAGCAGCAGCATAGCCTTCCAGGTGGCAACAATACCGTGAGTGTGACGCCACCCTCATAAGTACGGACGACGCACAGTGCTAGCAAAGGATTATCATAGCATTAGCATGCAACCATCACACACTGATGTGCCAGTGTAAGTGCTGTAGCCCACAACCACGCACTGCATGCATGCACACTCACACACAGGCAAACCAATGGCTTTCTCTGCATCTCTGGGTTTCTCTCTTTCTCTCTTATCCATGTCTCTTTATTCTCTGTATTTCTCCTTCCATAGGGTATTTGGCCTCCCTTGTTTCTCTGGCATGGCACCTCTGATCAGAGCCCTATAAAGCTGTCAGTGTGGGGCCACAGCCCCTGGAAGTACGCCGTGTTAATCCCCGTTAAAAAGGGCCGTATCTGGAGCTTGTTTGCTTTATTCGTGGCGCGATCACTTGTTTACCACAGAGGCTTCGGCGAAATTCCAGTGCATGAGGTCAGAGCCCTCGATTCAGTAGGTCATTCAGCACCTTGTGTTGCTCCTCTATTGTCTCTGCCTGTGTCTAACTACTGCGGTAGTGCCAAACAGGCTACCGCAGCGTTCTTTAGCGCATTTATGAGCTCCTTAAATGACGTAAAGCTCAGTGGGAAAAGTTGTTGCAGGTAGTTAAAGTGACTGCTGTGTGTTTGTGCTGGAGTCTGGTACTCTGGTGTGAGTTGAGTGGAGATGCCACACAGGCCTCCATATACAAATGGAATGGAGCTGTCACATGGATGTTCTACAGACCTAATTCCCAATGGTAGCACCATAATTTCCCTGTAATTGGACAAAAAAGAAGAGAAACAACTTCATTTTGTTACGGTAACGAGCTCAGTATTTATACTGTCAATCACCGGATCATATTGTAATGTGCTCTGACGCCGTCGCTTTGCTGTCCGTATTAAGGAATGAAAGACATGTAGCCCCGAAGCATCGCAGGGACATAAGAAATCATTGTCTCCTTGTGTTTTTCTTTGCGGTTTTGTATTTTAAAGAGCTGAACTTGGGGGGACAGTCTGCAGAATTCACACTCCATACAAACTGGTAAGCTTTGCCAGACTTGTAAAGGAGAAGGATCACCCTGAGGCAAAGTCCTTGCAAAACAATGTTTGTGAAGCATGGAAAGACCCAGAGAGAGCTGCTTTCAAGTCACCATCAAGCACAGGCATCGGCTTAACTCCTACTTGAGCAAAATACATTAGCCATCTTGACTTCTACACCAGGCCTCATTTTTATGCTACTCTGTTGTGCTGTGTTTTATACTGCCACTTAGTGGGTACAAGAGTGATATTCTGTATTGTAATATCTCCTCCCTCCTTTATTCCCTTCTTTCTTCTCTCTCTCCATCCTTCCTTACAAGAAAGACAGACAGTCCTGTGGCTGAGTAGGGGTTGTCTTTTGTCTGTCTATCCCTCAGTCACATGTAGGGTGAGGTTTCCATACCCCTGCGGCTGCTGTGCCAAGCCAAACTGCCTTACACACAAGCACACACACACACACACACACACACACACACACACACACACACACACACACACACACACACACACACACACACACACACACACACACACACACACACACACACACACACACACACACACACACTGTACACACAGCTGGGCCTCCACACCGCTACAAATGCACGGGTCTCCACCAAGCAGCTTCTGGGCAGGGAGCCACAGTACAGGGAAGGGGGGATGGAGAACTGGGTTAGGCAGGCAGGGTGCCAGACTCCATTGCCTATGGGTTGGATGCTGCCTGGTCTCGCTGGCCCCTCTAACTGGGCCTTTCCATCCTGCGCTGTCTGTTTTTACTACACGCGTGCAGAGTCATGCCAAGCCAAACAGCCCTCCTGGTCTCCCACATCCATGCAGCAGCCACTGTGGGGCAGAGGGAGCAGCAGACGACACCATAGGATAGGATTACTCTACTGGGGCTTTGAAGGCACCAAGCCCCCCGTCAGCCACCGGGTCTGGGAGTTCTGCCCTCGCTCGGTCTGTTAGATGTAGGGGACACTGGACAACAGGATAAACAGGGACCTTCAGCTGATGTATGTCCTACCTCTGACTGTCCAGATGGAGGTGCTGTGGTGCTCTAGTTGTTTCACACCAACATGCCAATCATCCTCACATCAGAATCCGTTTATGCGCCCTTGAGTACACACCATGGACGCACACAGGCGCACACACCCCCATCCCCCACGCGCACACACACACGTGCATGCAGTACATACACGCACACACAGATACAATCCCCCACACACTCTCCATATGTCGACACATGTCCACGCGCCAGGGACCTGTTCAGGATGGATTTATGAGACAAGGTGGCAGACAGTGGCAGGGTGGGGAGGTAAGGAGAGCGAGCCCATCTCACGGCTAATGCTGACAGTATTATTGCGCTACCCAGGGCGCTGACCGATGACTACTGTGTGGGGCAGAGGCGCTGAATGATGAGGTGTATGTTTGCCCGAAGGGTCTGAGCCAGCCCCCCATCGCACGACAGAAGCTTATTCAGATTGAACATAATATTTAGATAGAAATGTATCATGTAGAACAGAAAGTATCCCTTGAACAAAAGCACAAAGGCATCGTGCCAGCTCTATAAATAACATTTCTATCTTGTAGCTGAACACATACACCGCCAGCTGCACCTAGGCATACTCTCCCTCGCAAAAATACATAAAGACTATTGTTTTCACTATATATTTTACCTCTTGGGGATGTCATTCGAAAACATAATGTTAACTTTCACTGCTATGCGGATGACACACAGATGTACATTTCAATAAAACATGGTGAAGCCCCAAAATTGCCCCCGCTAGAAGCCTGTGCTTCAGACATAAGGAAGAGGATGGCTGCAAACTTTCAACTTTTAAACTCGGACAAAACAGAGATGCTTGTTCTACGTCCCAAGAAACAAAGAAATCTTCTGTTGAATCTGACAATTAATCTTGATGGTTGTACAGACGTCTCAAATAAAATTGTGAAGGACCTCGGCGTTACTCTGGACCCTGATCTCTCTTTTGACGAACATATCAAGACTGTTTCAAGGGCAGCTTTTTTCCGTCTACCTAACATTGCAAAAATCAGAAACTTTCTGTCCAAAAATGATGCAGAAAAATTTGAATCCATACATGAAACATGAATCCATACTTTCGTTACTTCTAGGTTAGACTACTGCAATGCTCTACTTTCTGGCTACCCGGATAAAGCACTAAATAAACTTCAGTTAGTGCTAAATACGGCTGCTAGAATCCTGACTAGAACCAAAGAATTTGATCATATTACTCCAGTGCTAGCCTCCCTACACTGGCTTCCTGTTAAGGCAAGGGCTGATTTCAAGGTTTTACTGCTAACCTACAAAGCATTACATGGGCTTGCTCCTACCTATCTCTCTGATTTGGTCCTGCCGTACATACGTACACGTACGCTACGGTCACAAGACGCAGGCCTCCTAATTGTCCCTAGATTTTCTAAGCAAACAGCTGGAGGCAGGGCTTTCTCCTATAGAGCTCCATTTTTTTGGAATGGTCTGCCTACCCATGTGAGAGACGCAGACTCGGTCTCAACATTTAAGTCTTTACTGAAGACTCATCTCTTCAGTAGGTCTTATGATTGAGTGTAGTCTGGCCCAGGAGGGTGAAGGTGAACGGAAAGGCTCTGGAGCAACGAACTGCCCTTTCTGTCTCTGCCTGGCCGGTTCCCCTCTCTCCACTGGGATTCTCTGCCTCTAACCCTATTACAGGGGCTGGGTCACTGGCTTACTGGTGCTCTTCCATGCCATCCCTAGGAGGGGTGCGTCACTTGAGTTTGTTGAGTCACTGATGTGATCTTCCTGTCTGGGTTGGCGCCCCCCTTGGGTTGTGCCGTGGCGGAGATCTTTGTGGGCTATACTCGGCCTTGTCTCAGGATGGTAAGTTGGTGGTTGAAGATATCCCTCTAGTGGTGTGGGGGCTGTGCTTTGGCAAAGTGGGTGGGGTTATATCCTTCCTGTTTGGCCCTGTCCGGGGGTGTCATCAGATGGGGCCACAGTGTCTCCTGACCCCTCCTGTCTCAACCTCCAGTATTTATGCTGCAGTAGTTTATGTGTCGGGGGGCTGGGGTCAGTCTGTAATATCTGGAGTACTTCACCTGTAATAACCGATGTCCTGTGTGAATTTAAGTATGCTCTCTAATTCTCTCTTTCTCTATTTATTTCTCTCTCTCGGAGGACCTGAGCCCTAGGACCATGCCTCAGGACTACCTGGCATGATGACTCCTTGCTGTCCCCAGTACACCTGGCCGTGCTGCTGCTCAAGTTTCAACTGTTCTGCCTGCGGCTATGGAACCCTGACCTGTTCACCGGAGGTGCTACCTGTCCCAGACCTGCTGTTTTCAACTCTCTAGTGACAGCAGGAGCGGTAGAGATACTCTGAAGGATCAGCTATAAAAAGCCAACTGACATTTACTCCTGAGATGCTGACTTGTTGCACCCTCGACAACTACTGTGATTATTATTATTTGACCGTGTTTGTCGTTTATGAACATTTGAACATCTTGGCCATGTTCTTTTATCATCTCCACCCGGCACAGCCAGAAGAGGACTGGCCACTCCTCATAGACTCTAGGTTTCTTCCTAGGTTTTGGCCTTTCTAGGGAGTTTTTCCTAGCCACCGTGCTTCTACACCTGCATTGTTTGCTGTTTGGTTTTTTTTCTGGGTTTCTGTACAGCACTTTGAGATATCAACTGATGTAAGAAGGGCTATAGAAATACATTTGATTTGATACACTTTATGCTACCGTATGTTCTATTTCATCCAGTGCTAGAACATCTTTCATCTGTACATGAAACCCCCAGGACTAGACGTACAGACCAGGAGCTCCGCCTGACCTTGGTCCTGTTGTTGCGACTCCCATCCAGTCGCCCCACCTCTTCTCTGTCTGCACCGTATTCATTAGCACTGCTAATGCTCCTCTAACACAACTTTATGGGAGTGTGTGGTGTCCCATGGGACAAATTAGCCTACAGATTGGTACATTCGGGGAATAAAAAGAGCCATTCAAAGAGCAGACTGTTCCAATTTTGTCATTAGTTTTACTACTGGCAAGAGAATAAGTTGGAGGCAGCCAGGGCTTGACATTTCTAGCCATATTCAACCTTTCTCGAACTCCAAATGCACGCTCACTCCGTGTCCAACCCCTCCCCACTGTTGTAAAGATAAGCTTTCGCTGTATCTGAATATCAGATTTCTCTGTTGAAGCAGAGCCTTCGGCCCTGACTCGATTTCAATGATCCACACCGGTTAAAGGGATAAAGCAGTCATACTGTGTGGGTTAATAACTCTCCACCAGACCTCCACCTGAACACCCAGGACCATAGATGCTAGGTCTGGCTGGGTAAGGGGCACAACCGGCTCCATAGAAGGCTCCAGGTGGGAAAGCGCCGGGCCCAGCAGTGTGGCTGTCTCAGGCACGGGCTCAGTCCCAGAATAGGTCCAGTGACTGATGTGTCCCGCATTGCCATGTGGTGGAGGTCCCCACCCCACACATACACCAGCCTGTATGGTTCTATTAGTCTGACAGCTCCCCATAACCGGCCCCATTCATCATGCCCTTACTTATCGCTAGTACTCCCAGGGATACGGCTAAAGACGAAAATAGCAGGCACACGCGCACACAATTTCTTTCCCACACACATTCTCTCACGCTCACGCGCACACGCACAGACACACTGTGTACATTTTTTTTTTATTTGCTTGTAAAAATATACAGAAAAAATATGTAACACCAATGAACACTAATAGCTTGTGTCGTTCCTCTTATAAAGAAGGCATTTCTCCAATTCATCTGGAACTGTTATTCTACAGCGATGGACACTTATGAAAATGTTATGGTAACATAGCTCTGGATTAGGTGTCAGCCAGCAAGCAGTCTGGGGGGGGGGGGGGGGTTGGTGACGCCAGTGATGATGATAGTCCGGTTACCAAAAGGTTTCATATTGGGACGCAACACAATAACCCCTAAAAATCTGTATTCTTCATTAAGTAGACATAAAGAACATAGGATTGTTCTTAGATAGATATACTGTTTATGTCCATTTCTAGCTCGCCACTCATCTGTAGACCACATGGTGGAGGTGTGCTGTCAGAAATCCCCTCACAGCCAGCCCTCTCTGACCACTAGAGGCCATGTTTAAAATAAAAAAAATAGAACTGCCAGACTATCCGACTCCAAGACCACAAGGGCCTCCACTGAGTCAAAGAGGCCTTCTTCTGTGGGGAGTGGACCTCCTCTCTCTCTCTCTCCAGAGCCCCGGCTGACGGCTCAGCCCTATGCCCTGATCACCCCCATACCTCCCCTCCCATCTCATCCCCTCCCTGGTCAGGTCTGCTGTCTCCTGTCCCCTCACACCTGACCCACGGACACGAACAAACACACACGTCCAGATCATCACTTTACAAAACACACCTGCCATATTTCGCCAGACAGCTTTGCTACTGTAACCAAAGAAGTCACCCACTCAAAGAGGGTTGAAAAGTGTTTGTACAGTATACAGTACCATTTACAAGGCTCAGCTGAGCAAGAGGTATGGTTTGCTAAGGGTGAACAAATTAACAGGTCGTCTTAAACGGTGTCTCGTGCAAATAATTGACATAATGTACAATAAGGAGACATATCCATTGAGTAATATTAAAGATGCAAATGTAACATTAAAGCTATTTCTGTGCGTCCCATTCTTAACTATTGTTTTTGCGTATTTTACTTATGGTTTTGTACACCAGTTTCAAAAAGCTGAGAATACAATATTTTTGGTTATTGAAAATATGTTTGGTATAATGATTCTCTACATTATACATTGCTTATTTTGGCACATAAACCGAAATTAGGCGAACCATTCGAATTTTAGCAACCAGGAACTGCCGGAGTGATTTCTGCATATTGCACATTTAAAGCAGAGAGAGCTGAGAGGGGTATGTGTTTGGAGGAAGGGATGCTGATGGCTTCGGCCAACTATAAAATACCACAGAGTGCAGGGAACAGGATGTATCAGGGACGTGTCAAAGCTGGGCCTGATGGGATAGCTGGCACCCTCCGAGGCACTGAGGCAGGCAGCCGTCCCGCCGGCCGTCGCTATAAGCCATTCCTTTCCAGCTTGGCGCTTGTGCTTTAGTAGGAATTTGTCGGGACCGCCCGATTGTTTTCTCTTTAAACCATGCTTGTTTTCGCTTCGGGTTTTCTTTCGCATGCAGTGTGATTATTTGGTGAATGGACTCCTTTATAAACCCGCGAGGTGGCTGTGGTCTCTGCCGCCTTGCAGCCAGCCACACGTCGCACAGAGAGCTGTGATTCCGACTGGACAGAGCGAGAGAGAGAGGTAGCCTGGTCCCTGGTCTGTTTGTACTGTTTTAGCCTGGTCCCAGATCTGTTTGTGCTGCCGTATCAACAAGTGGCAAGACAGCACAAACAGATCTGGGACCAGTCTAAAAGAGAGGGACACGTATGGTATGTGTAGGCGGATGTAGCCTAATAGGAGATGACACCAGCCTACATATACATTACCCACCAGGTCTGATGAACACCAACAAGCCTTATAGGAAACCAATGAGGTTAATTTGACATGATTTGACCTCAAATATGAAAATACTCATGTAAACCACATATCAACGACATTGAAATCATCAGCAAATGACCCCCAAAAAAGCCTTTCACAAATAGAAATGAACACTTTTGTTTCACTCTGTTACTATTCTAGCTAGCATGTTCTCCAGACCATTAGACTCACAGGAAGAGCAGAGAGGAGATTGCCCTTATTTTCCAGTTGGTCCGTAACCTCAGACGACAGTAATGTTGATCAACGGTCTACGTGAGGAAAGAGAAGTGACGATGGAGATGGAGGTAATGACAGAAAGGTCCTTTCTTACGGCTTTGACATTTATGGGTGTTCTTCCTTTGACCTGCTGCTGTGTGTTTAGAGTTCAGTGTATACCAAGACAAATACCACCCGTATTACGAATGACAGGTGTATGTGTGTGTTCAGACCACATATGTTGAACATCCACATAGTGTCATCTATCTACCAGAGCCCATAAGTGATTCATAGTGTCTGGCCCAAAACCAGGCCCTGTTAAAACGCCCTGCCCACAGTTCCAGTAAGGGATCAGGAGAGGAAAAGGGGTGTGTAGACGTGTGGGTGTGTAGACGTGTGTGTGTGTGTGTGTGTGGGGGGGGGGGGGGGGGGGGGGGTGTGTGTTTGACATTTCAGTCAGAGAATAAGGAGAGCACACAGAATCCCTGAATCCCAGAGAATAAGGAGAGCATACAGAATCCCTGAGGTATCCCTCACCCCATTCTATTTAAAGCCACACTGTGAATGGATCACTTGACTTGTCCGGCACGCGTGTTTGTATTTCGTTCTCGTCCACCATAAGTCTTACGTCAGATTGTGGCCGAGGAGCTTTCCCGATTCTCCTCATTTTTTTACTATGGCACAAGACTGGCCAAAGTTGGAAAGAGGATTTGGTCACTGAAACAGATGACATGGCATTAGCATAATCTACTGGAGGTACTGATGTACCTTCACTCTCCAAACCCTTTTTTATCCTATGTCATCTACAGTATATAATATGCTCCTGGTGTTCCCTGGCTGTGAATCAGTTCCAGTAGTCCTGAGCAGGACAGCTGCAGCAACAGCTGTGCGTGTCTCTCTCTCTCTGTATAATGCCCACACAACAGCTGGGAGGAGAGAGAGACAAAGAGCGAGAGAGAGAGAGAGTCCTTTTCCACTGCAGTCAGTAGCACCTGGGCCAGCATAGCTGGGCAGGACAACCTGGCAGTCAAGGCCACCCAGTATAACATAACCTACCCTTCCTACCTGGCGTACTTAGCTTAGCAAATCAGCAAAGCTAAATTTAACTCAGCTCGTATTAGCTCAGTTCAGTTATGCTACTAAGGTAGGTTCAGCTCTGAAGGCCCCATGGATGAGGGCAATTCCACAGTAACAGAGCGATGCTGAGCCTGAGTCTCAGCATCACTCTGTTATTGTGGATTTGCCCATATCACTTAAAAATGGGGACAGGATGAAGGATTTTTTTTCAGGAAACTTCTAAAACGTGTTGTCTTTCTGTTCAGCTGTTTATTTGAATGACTGAGTCTTTCTTGTTTTGTGTTGACTCGCATGTCCTTTCGTCCTTCAAAGTCAGTCCCCTTTGGCCAATTTTCCTTTAGACACACGGTCAGTCGGCTCGGATCGTTTGGCATGCTCCATGTCTGAGTGAACTGAACATGCAGGGCCTAAGGTTTGAAACTAAATCATGTATGGGTGTAGAGGGAGGTGTACTTGCATGCGAAAGTCAGGTACCTTGTTTAATTTAATTTCTCCCCCCAGAGAAGAAATGCTACTTACGGACATCGATCCTACACGACTCAGAGTGCCTTTAGAATTAGTAACAATCCGTGAAAACGTTGGCTCCCAAAAGTGCACATTAGGATTTCAGCTTTTTCTTGCTTTGAATCAACAGAACATGCTATTCACGTCACATCTTGCCAGTATCCATCGCTGCAAAGCGGGCCAGGCTTCCACGAACGTCTTGTATTAAGTTCCCCCAATAGGGACAGGCTACAGAGAGTCGCTGCCAACAATGTCCATAGAGTGCAAATGTTTATTTAAAAAGTTATGTTCGAGTATTGATTTTATTTCATTTTTCCCCCCTCCTGCTCTTGGCTCAGGTAGAGCACCTGTCCATCAAGGGTTTTCCTTCAAGCCAAAGCCAGAGCCCATCTCATAAGGAGTCCTACAGTAAATTGTGACCCTGTCAGCTTGGAGTAAGCCTCGATAAGCAAGGCAGTGTTGCCTCGTCCAAGCAAAATAAGTTAGGGGGCTGAGTAGATTTCATATCATACTCTGGATATAGAATATCTCACCTACTAGTAGGGAAAATGTAACAGTTAACATTCATATCTGATACCTTGTTTATGATTTCCCTGCCTTTCAAACCTTAAGTTTTGTATTTAATTCAAAATGGGCTTATGTTTCATATGCAGCGAAACACGTTTGATGCACCCAGAGAAAGCTCCTCTTGCTTGAAGGGCTGTTGCTGTACCTCGTCTCCTGGCCCGGCCTAGGTCTTATGTAAACGATTAAAGGTACCAGTTGGCTTCAAACTCTGAACCTGTATCATATTGTGAAGTAGCAGCACCCAATAGGGCACAGGACCGCAGCCAAATATTCCATTATAAACAATTACAATTGCAAAAAGACAGTAGTGTTGCACGTGAATCAGGCCTCAACGTCTAGGCGTACCTCGTCTGTAGACTGAGCTAATGTCTCATGCCACAATGGACATGATGCCCTGCCCCCTTCAGACACTTTCCAACCATGGTACATTGTAGTTTGTTATATTTACTCTAGATGATTATTTGACTTCCAGGGAAGCCGATCCCTCAACATCCCTGTACACAACGGCCTTACTGTACACATGTTCATGGGAGCTTCAGCCTCAACCCCCAGAGGCGCCCTGCTCATTACACATCCACCCTGTTTGCCCACACAGGCAGAAAAAAAGCCAAGATCAGCAACTGTTTAATGCTCAAAGACATTTACAATCAGGCCAGTGCCGGTTTTATTGTGCCAGTGACATTAATGAGTTTAGAAGACTCTTCCAAAACTAATGATAGAGGTCCTGAACCTGAAATCCTACCGTGATGCCATTGTCTGATTTATCTGATTATGGAGTGAGGGTCTTATACAAGGGCCTGCCATTGTAGGGTACCGAGCACAAGGAGGATAGTTTGCTAGAAACATACGGAAACTCAAATTCGAACACACATAATACACGTAGAAAATAGCGAAACCATTAGGAGTCGATCTCCTCCTCTGACCTAGGCCCGTCATAACAAAAAAAATGACCCCCACCAGTTTTCAAACTTTTTACCCGTAATAAAGTTATCAAAATACCAGATACCTTATATGAGAAAAACATCCTAGGAAACAATGCACTTTCAATAGAAGTGCCCCTGAATCTGATTAAGCTACTTGTTTTGGCAATATCGAGCATAACTCCCCATAACTCTATCTGTACATCAGGTCATTATAAATTGCGCAATTACAGCAAGGCAAAATTGCTGTTTGGTCTGCAGTTGAAGGTTAAACTTATCAGGCGGCACATTAAATAATTTGACGGACGGTACGTTTTGCCCTCTTAGGTTCTTATTTTCCTTAACATTTGCGGGGGTATGCCTCGTGATATTCAGTGTCCCAAGAGCAACAGTGGAACAGATGACATCATCAATCTGCGTCACAGGCAGACGGCATTGATAAATGACACGCAGGCTATGTTGTTCTTGAGATTGACGCCTGGTTTTGGTCTCTGGGAAGTTCTAGAAATCAACAGTAGGCAGACTAGCAGAAGGAAAGGAGTGACTAAGATTTCAAGTACTGCACATACAGTTGTACTGTCGTCTAGTAAATTGCCATCACTTTAGTTAACACAGCAAATAGGGTATTTCAGAACAGTGCCCAGTACCATTTCAGTCCATAGGATTTCAGGCCCCATAAAACTGTGGCAGGTAGAAGCAGTAGGGATAGCAGCACAGAGGGGTTGGCTGTGGTTTTGTGGTAGGCTGAGAGAGAGGCATGAGAGATGTGAAGAATGGGACTTGGCTCATTAGCTGTCAATCAGATAATCCCAGCCGCTGACATGAGCATTAGGGTGTAATTATGTGTGCTAACCAGGCAGCACAAACCAGGATTTTCGGCACAGGAAAAACACATCATATCTGATCAGAGTGGGCCTAGGCTTGGCAAACATCGTCAACCTGTGCCAAGGGCCCCTCTGCTAAACACACACGCACACATGCACACACATGCATATATGTGCGCACACCCCGTTCACGAAAATGGAGTCACAGGACTGTGGCTTGTTGTATAAAGCAGGCAGACAGGCATCGAGGCATTCAGCTACTGCGAAACAAGTGACCTCTGCGATTAAGCGTGGTATGATCGTCAGTGCCAGGTGCGTCGGATCCAGTATCTCAGAAACGGCCACTCTCCTAGGCTTTTCACCTCTGACGGTGTCTAGGGTTTACCGAGGATGGTGGGACAAACAAAAAACATCCAGTAGGTGGCAGTCCTGTGGACAAAAACAGCTTGTTGATGAGAGGCCGAAGGAGAATGGCAAGAATCATGCAAGCTAACAATGGGCCACAAGCAAACAAATAATGTCGCAGTACAACAATGATCTGCAGAACGGCATCTCAGAATACACAAATCGTCAATCCTTGTCACGGTTTGGCTATTGCAGCAGACGACCACACCGGGTTTCACTCCTATCTGCTGAAATCCAGTGGGCAAGCGATTACCAACTCTGGACAATGGAGGAGTGGAAAAAATGTTGCCTGGAACATGATACTGAGTTCAGTTTCCTTGAGTAGCCTGCGCAGACCCAATACCTCAACTCATTAGAGCTTCTTTGGGATGAGATGGAACGGGCTGTTCGCAGCATGAATGTACCGCTGTCCAATATGCAGCAACTGCGTGATGCTATCGCGTCAACATGGACCAACATCCCTGTGGAACGTTTCCGACACCTTGTAGAATGTCCCAAATAATTCAGGCTGTTCTGGAGGCAAAGGGAGTCTGACCCGGCACTAGATGGGTGTAACTAATAAACTGGCCATTGAGTGTACATACGAACACTGCACGCATGCATGCACACATGCACACATACACACACATGCATGTACACAGATGCATGTACATGGCACCGACAGAGAGGGCTGTTGTGCTTCTAGCTCTTAGGAAAATGCAGTATTTTGTTTTTTATATATTATTTCTTACATTATCAGCCCAGAAAATGTTTTGTGTTATTACATACAGCCGGAATGAAACTATTGGATATCAGAGCGCTGGTAACTCCCCAGCACTACCAGCATTACGACCAGGGATACGACTTTCCCGAATCGGATCCTTTGTTCGCACCCCCCAGGGCAATTTAACTGATTCCAGAGGCCGACCCAAAACACCGCTGGTGGAAGAGATGTACTCAGAGTGGTCTTTTAGTCCGACTTAGGAGGTGCGCCAACGCTTCCAAGTATATTACTCGCTAATGTTCAGTCTAAAGTTAACGAGCTCAGAGCGAGGATTTCTTTCCAGAGAGACATCAGGGATCGTAACATACTCTGTTTCACAGAAACATGGCTTTCTCTGGATATACTTTCAAGTTCGTCAAGCCAGTTGGGTTCTCAGTTCATCGCGCAGACAGGAATAAATATCTCCCTTGGAAGAAGAAGAGCGGGGGTGTGTTTCATGAATAACAAATCATCAATAACAAATAACAATCGTGTGATTGTGATAACATAGAGGAACTCAAGTCCTTTTATTCACCCGACCTAGAATACCTCACAATCAAATGCCTACCGTATTATCTCCCAAGAGAATTGTCTTCGGTTATAGTCATGTATATACCCCCTCAAGCTGATACCACGACAGCCCTCAAAGAACTTCACTGGACTTTATGCCCACTGGAAACCACATATCCCGAGGCTGCATTTATTGTAGCTAGGGATTTTAACAAAGCAAATTTGAGAAAGAGGCTGCAGAAGTTCTATCAACACACTGACTGTAGTATTCGCGATGCTAAAACACTCGACCACTGCTACTCCAACTTCCAGGATGCCTACAAGGCCCTCCCCCGCCCTCCTTTCGGCAAATCTGACCAAGACTCCATTTTGCTCCTCCCATCCTATAGGCAGAAACTCAAACAGGAAGTACCCGTGATAAGGACTATTCAACGCTGGTCTGACCAATTGGAATCCATACTTCAAGATTGTTTTGATCACGTGAACTAAGATATGTTCCAGGTATCCTCCGTAATAACATCGACAAATATACTGATACGGTGACTGAGTTTTTCAGGAAGTGAATAGGGGAGGTTGTAGCCACTGTGACTATTAAAACCTACCCTAACCAGAAACCGTGGATAGATGGCAGCATTTACACAAAACTGAAAGTGTGAACCACCACATTTAACCATGGCAAGGTGACTGGGAATATGACAGAATACAAACAGTGTAGTTTTCCCCTCTGCAAGGCAATCAAAAAGGCAAAACGTCAGTATAGAGACAAAGTGGAGTCGCAATTCAACAGCTCAGACACGAGACGTACAGTGGTTGCTCAACTAAAAGTTTTGCGATTATGCTGCGGAACTTAGAGGTAATTTGTGGTTTAGTACGGTACCCTGCATTACTACTTCATTGCTCCAGACCAACGCAAGGGGGAGTTAGAGCACAGATTATGCTTTTGGGTCCCAAGGCACTACTGTGTCTCTAAAAATACAATTATTTTTTGTTACTACCCATCAGTATTACTTACTAAAACTGTTGTTACACTAAGGTTGTTATTCTAAGAGACACTTAGACTACAATTAGGGTGTGGAATATTAGGATTATTTTGCTCCCACTGTAGTACTGTAGACTACTCCCGACCGGTCACATTGTACAACGCCTGAGTGGGTCTAAGACACTGCATTTTAGTGCAAACTGCGTTGCTACAGATGCTGGTTCAATACCTGCGCCCGACCGGGAGACCCATGATGTGATGGTAGGCTTTTGATTTCTCTCTCTCTATACACAGAAATAAATTATTCTAAATAATAAAGTGGTTTTATTTACAAATTATAAATGTCTCACCCCATGTTCAAGAATGCCGTTTTTCTCACTCCCTTTACGTTATTTGAAAACAAAATAATCTCCAAAATATTGTTATTTTTTTAAAACAAAGCTTTTATTATTATTATTAATTAATTTTGAATTATGTAAAGCCCCTTAGATATTCTCACAGATTAACTCTGTTTTTCACACGCATGGCAGGCTGTGAATTCTGCAAACAATGTTTCTAACAGGACAATATATATTGGTCATATTGGTCATGGCCACCGAGTGGCACACAATGGGATTGCCTTGCTGTTCTCCAGCTTTATCCACTGACTAGGGAAACGCTGACTAGGGAAATGTTCCTGCTGTTCTTAGTGCCTGTCTGCATGTTCAAAATAAAACAATGTAACTAATAATGGCGTGAAAAATGCCCCTTAGATATGAATTCAGAGGGCAGATATTATTAAATATTAAAGCATTAGACCTCTCTCTAAAGGCGTCAGTCAAACGCTATACTTAAATCCGAACTGGATTTAACGAACAATGACATGAAAACACACATTTGTAAATCCCAAACTCTAAAAGTAATTGGAAAGGTAGATACAAATGATTTGTGACATTGTGGTTACAATAAATAATGTAAACAAGATTTAAACAAGATGATGTGTTTTTATTTACAGTTGTGATTCTGGTGGTATTTTGGTGGCATTTTGAAAACAGGTTTTCAAACACTTGTTTTCACAAGTGTACTGTAGTACTGTAGCAGGTGTAGCCGTACAGTATTAGCAAGACAATAGACTCTTTATAGCCCGGCTACCGGCTATTGTAGGTGTGAACATCTCCCTACTTGACCAGTTCATCTTTGCTTGTAGGCTTGGCAGAGTTACGGATGAATGTTTTCAGTTGATGCCAAAAAAGTTTGATCGGGTGTAATTTTTTTTTTTAGATATACTGTAGGCCTACCGTAGGTGTTGTAGGTCTTTCATTTATTTTTACTTTTATTTTACTACATAAAGGTCTACTTACTCTGCTGGTGTCTTGAACCTGTTTATGTCCTCATTTGCAATGCAAACCCGGGCGGCAGTGTGTTTGGGTCATTGTCTGCATTTGGAGAATAAAAAAATACAGCCAAAAATAGGTACAATACTAGAAATATACATGTAAATAGGCCGAAACATAACACAATATTGCTATAATCTACCCTGAAAGAAGAGATGCGGTCCCAGAAACACCTCTCTGACATAGGGTCCAGCATATGTCTTGATGATGACCTATGTAAGAATGTTGTTCATTGACAATAACTCAGCATTCAACACCATAGTATCCTCCAAGCTCATCATTGAGCGCAAAGTCCTGGGTCTGATCCCCGCCAATGTGCAGCTGGGTCCTGGACTTCCTGACGGCCCCCAGGTGTGGAATGTAGGAAACATCACCCTACAAGGGTGCGTGCTCTGCCCCCTCCTGTACTCCCTGTTCACCTATGACTGCGTGTTCACGCACACATCCAACTCAATCATCAAGCTTGCAGACGACACAACGGTAGTAGGCTTGATTACCAACTATGTCAAGGCAGACTAAAGGGAGGAGGTGAGGGCTCTGGGAGTGTGGTGCCAGGAAAATAACCTCTCACTCAAGGTCAACAAAACAAAGGAGATGATCGTGGACTTCAGGAAACAGCAGAGGGAGCACCGCCTCATCAACATCAACGTGACCGCAGTGGAGAAGGTGGAAAGCTTCAAGGAAAAGCAACAGAACCTCTTCAACCTCAGGAGGCTGAAGAAATTTGGCTTGGCACCTAAAACCCTCACAAATCTTTACAGATGCACAAATGAGCATCCTGCCTGGTATGGCAACTGCACTGCTCGCTATCACAGGGCTCGGCAGAAGGTGGTGCGGTCTGCCCAACACATCACCGGGGACAAACTAACTGCCCTCCAGGACACTTACAGCACCCGATGTCACAGGAAGGCCATCAAGGACAACAACCACCCGAGCCACTGTCTGTTCACCCCGCTATCATCCAGAAGGTGAGGTCAGTACCGGTGCATCAAAGCTGGGACTGAGAGACTGAAAAGCAGCTTCTATCTCAAGGCCATTAGGCTGTTAAATAGACAACACTAGCACATTAGATGCTGCTGCCTATATACATACAGTGCCTTGCGAAAGTATTCGGCCCCTTGAACTTTGCGACCTTTTGCCACATTTCAGGCTTCAAACATAAAGATATAAAACTGTATTTTTTTGTGAAGAAACAACAACAAGTGGGACACAATCATGAAGTAGAACGACATTTATTGGATATTTCAAACTTTTTTAACAAATCAAAAACTGAAAAATTAGTCGTGCAAAATTATTCAGCCCCTTTACTTTCAGTGCAGCAAACTCTCTCCAGAAGTTCAGTGAGGATCTCTGAATGATCCAATGACTAATGATGATAAATACAATCCACCTGTGTGTAATCAAGTCTCTGTATAAATGCACCTGCACTGTGATAGTCTCAGAGGTCCGTTAAAAGCGCAGAGAGCATCATGAAGAACAAGGAACACACCAGGCAGGTCCGAGATACTGTTGTGAAGAAGTTTAAAGCCGGATTTGGATACAAAAAGATTTCCCAAGCTTTAAACATCCCAAGGAGCACTGTGCAAGCGATAATATTGAAATGGAAGGAGTATCAGACCACTGCAAATCTACCAAGACCTGGCCGTCCCTCTAAACTTTCAGCTCATACAAGGAGAAGACTGATCAGAGATGCAGCCAAGAGGCCCATGATCACTCTGGATGAACTGCAGAGATCTACAGCTGAGGTGGGAGACTCTGTCCATAGGACAACAATCAGTCGTATATTGCACAAATCTGGCCTTTCTGGAAGAGTGGCAAGAAGAAAGCCATTTCTTAAAGATATCCATAAAAAGTGTTGTTTAAAGTTTGCCACAAGCCACCTGGGAGACACACCAAACATGTGGAAGAAGGTGCTCTGGTCAGATGAAACCAAAATTGAACTTTTTGGCAACAATGCAAAACGTTATGTTTGGCGTAAAAGCAACACAGCTGAACACACCATCCCCACTGTCAAACATGGTGGTGGCAGCATCATGGTTTGTGCCTGCTTTTCTTCAGCAGGGACAGGGAAGATGGTTAAAATTGATGGGAAGATGGATGGAGCCAAATACAGGACCATTCTGGAAGAAAACCTGATGGAGTCTGCAAAAGACCTGAGACTGGGACGGAGATTTGTCTTCCAACAAGACAATGATCCAAAACATAAAGCAAAATCTACAATGGAATGGTTCAAAAATAAACATATCCAGGTGTTAGAATGGCCAAGTCAAAGTCCAGACCTGAATCCAATCGAGAATCTGTGGAAAGAACTGAAAACTGCTGTTCACAAATGCTCTCCATCCAACCTCACTGAGCTCAAGCTGTTTTGCAAGGAGGAATGGGAAAAAATGTCAGTCTCTCGATGTGCAAAACTGAGAGAGACATACCCCAAGCGACTTACAGCTGTAATCGCAGCGAAAGGTGGCGCTACAAAGTATTAACTTAAGGGGGCTGAATAATTTTGCACGCCCAATTTTTCAGTTTTTGATTTGTTAAAAAAGTTTGAAATATCCAATAAATGTAGTTCCACTTCATGATTGTGTCCCACTTGTTGTTGATTCTTCACAAAAAAATACAGTTTTATATCTTTATGTTTGAAGCCTGAAATGTGGCAAAAGGTCGCAAAGTTCAAGGGAGCCGAATACTTTCGCAAGGCACTGTAGTTGTGAAATCACTGGTCACTTTAATAAATGAAACACTAGTCACTTTAATAATGTTTATATATTTTGCATTACTTCTACTACTTCATTACGTCTCATATGTACAGTATATACTGTATTCTATTCTATTGTATCTTAGTTTATGTTGCTCTGACATATATTTATATATTTTTCATTCCATTCCTTTACTTAGACTTGTGTGCATTGGGTATGTGCTGTGAAATTGTTAGATATTCCTTGTTCGATATTACTGCACTGTCAGAGCTAGAAACACAAGCATTTCACTACACCCGCAATAACATCTGCTAAACACGTGTATGTGACCAATAAAATTTGATTTGATTTGACATGCACGTACGCACACACATAAGTACAGACACCTCACGCACGCATCCACACATGCACACTAACACGCACACATACACATAGTGGTGTAAAGTACTATTTAAGTAATTTTTTTACAGTATCTATACTTTACTATTTATATTTTTGACAACTTTTACTTTTACTTCACTACATTCCTAATGAAAATAATTTACTTTTTACACCCTACATTTACCCTGACACCCCAAAGTATTCGTTACATTTTGAATGCTTAGCAGGACAGGCAACTGTTCAAATTCACGCACTTATAAAGAGAACATCCCTGATCTGATCTTGCAGACTCACTAAACACAAATGCTTCATTTGTAAAGAGGTCTGAGTGTTTGAGTGTACCCCTGGCTATCCGTATATTAAAATAACAAGAAAATGGTGTCGTCTGGATTGCCTAACTAAAGGAATTTGAAATTATTCTTTTTTTTCTTCTACTTTTGATACTTAAGTATATTTAAAACCAAATACTTTTAGACTTTTACTCAAGTAGTATTTTACCAGGTGACTTTCACTTTTACTTTAGTCATTTTCAATTAAGGTATCTTTACTTTTAATCAAGTATGACAAGTGGGCACTTTTTTCCACCACTGCATACACACACTCAAGTACATACATGCACGTATGTAGCACACACATGCATACGAACACTGCACGCACGCACGCACGCACACACTCACACACACACAGACTGTTCAAGGGTCCCATTATTCCTGATGATAATGAACCGGGAAAAGACACATTAGTCTTCTTCGTGTGTTAGAGTAACGAAGACAGCGGAGTGAAGTGAAGTGAAGAGTGAGTGAAGACGAATAAGTTGAGAAGGCGCTCCTGCTACCCCAATTTAATTAAGGAATCTAAAGTCAGACATGGCAACTCTTCATACCCCATTGGTTTTCAGAGCTACGGCCCTCTTACAAAACTCAGCGTAATTTGGACCACATGTGCTTCTATGTGACCTCTTGAAATAAAAACTGGATGTTTCAGACACTTTTGCTAGAGAAGCGTAATAAAAATAAGGGTCTAGAAGACCTTATTTACCTCCTACCTCCTCCTTTCTGGCTTTGCTCTCTACACTTCCCCCTATGACAGGACAAGAGCATAGGCAAAGGCAGATGACAAGGTGGGGGAGATCCTATTTTGGAGTGAAGGCAGACTGAGAGGACAGACATACATACATACATACAAGCTCTATTTGAGGTAAGGCAGACAGGAGAGGAAGACAGACAGATAGATGGACAGACATGCTCCTGGCCTGCAGTAATCATCACAGCATACTACTACTCTACTGCTCTATCACCTCAACAGCCCTGGGGGATCGTAGACCTCCATGTCTCCCCCGGGGAGTCTCTAGAGTTTAGCTCAGAGTCCACTCTCTGACACAGGCCTCCTGTCCTGTATGTCCTCTCCGTGACCACCTTCATTTGTGACAGGTTTCGGCGGTCAGAACCAATGGATCACTACTTCCAGAGATCCAAAAGTGCAGTGACTATACTGTCTGTTCCAAATTAGGACGATGACTGAAAAAGTGATTGCACTGATTGCTGTATTTTGGCCATGATGTCTTTCACAACCTTGTCTGTGTCCCTGCTGGATTGGCCATCTGGGGGCAACCCGTTATGATATGATTCACAGTTCCATAGCAGAGTGGAGCGTCGTGAGGAAATTGCCGCCGACCTGCTCTCTCCACTGTCCGCCACATGACAAGTGACACATGGGCCGTGTACTCAGACATCAAGAGAAGCACGAGGTCATATCTGTATCCGTGGATGATCTAACCACTTTGAATGCACAATATTCCTCCCCGGGGGCACGTGGGTATGGAGCTCAGCCATATGCTGCATCGTACAACATCAGAGGCCTCTCTGTATGATAATAAAAGCTGCAGTGTTTGTTGTCAGAGCGTACATATGGTTTGTACAAGTCCTCAGAGGCCAATGAGGCAATCACACCAGCTCGCTGTAGCTGTGGTGTATTTAAACTACTGTACCCGAGACATCTCTACTGTACCGAGAAATTTTAGGATAAATCCCATTCATGAGTGGTTGTTTTTGCACAATATCAAACTGTATCATCACAAACATCCCCTAATTTGGCATGCTTGTTCAGATGGTCCCTGGACGATACTGCAGTCTCTTACAGTGGAACGTGGAACTTGCGAGTGTGTCAGTGGATCTTGGGTCTCAACCATTCCCTGTACTGCAATGTAAAACCTAACAGTATATCTTGCTAAACAAATTAAGTTCAGTTTACTCAAAGGTTACTAAAAGTTAAACTTACTTATAACTCAAGGATTAATTATTGTAAATTGTAGTCAATCAGAATGAATGTAATTTGAAAGAACAAATTAGTGTGTACAACTTGTGTAATAGTTTGACCTTGATTGCGTCTGATGTCATCTACATTGACATTCCGCAAAGGCACGTTCTCGGAAATGGTTTCCAACATCGAGGCACAATCTCCGCAATTCAAATGTCAAATGTTGTCGGCAACAGTGGATACTTTCTCGATGGTAAAAACGTATGAATTGTTCATTTGTGTCATGTGTATGTTAATCTGTCGAATTCTGAAGCATAATCTCTAAAGATAGCAATCTCGCTAACTGTGGCAGGAAAGCCAGGGCTAACATTACATCTCAGCAGTTTTAATCAAGTTAAGCTACGACCATTATTATCAGTAAAAAAAAATTGTGAATGAAAGCTGGAAATGAAATGCAGGCAGGCCAAGTTATGCGAATATGCATGATAATGTGAAGCTAACTGGATTTGAAAGGATGCCGTGCACTGTTTTGTTTTCCACACATAAGCAAAAAACACCAGAGTGCACACTGCTGCCCGGGGTTTTACACGGTGAGTCAATTGCTTTACTTGGCTAACATTAGATAGTTACGGGATCTTGTAATGTTTGACCGTCGTTTGTGTCGTATAGTTTTGGAGAATTCCTACGTTGTACAAAACCATTGTACAGGGGGGAATCTCCATTGCATTTCCTTTATTCCTCACATCCTCGCTCCTTGCCTCCTTCTCAAAAACCCATTGGACGAAAAGGTAAGAGGTCCCGCCCTTCAGGCCTTCTTATCCATTGGGTTTTGAGACTGAAGCGAGGAGCGAGGATGAAAGGAAATGCAATTGAGATTCTCCCCATGACACTCAGAACATTGGCAAACAGACACCAGCACATGATGATGACCGAAGACAAATACATGTAGTGTTACTTATGTTCCGAGTTACTGTTTTTTTTTTTACACAAACATGACCTGCTTTAATATAATCTGATCAAAAATATAGAGCGCCTTCGGAAAGTATTCAGACCCCTTGACTATTTCCACATTTTGTTACGTTACAGACCTATTCTAAAATTGATGAAATGAAAAAAAATCCTCAGCAATCTACACACAATACTCTATAATGACAAAGCAAATACACATTTTTAAATTATATTTCAAAAATGTAAAAAACTTTTCTACATAAGTATTCAGACCCTTTGCTATGAGAAATTTGCATCCTGCAGCACTAATCCCCAAAAGGTTTGGGACACTGTAAAGTCCATGGAGAATAAGAGCATCTCCTCTCAACTGTCCACTGCACTGAGGCTAGGAAACACAGTCATCACCGATAAATCCATGACAATCGAGAAATCCAATAAACATTTCTCTACGACTGGCCACACTTTCCACCTGGCTACCCCAACCTTGGCCAACAGCTCTGAAGCCCCCACAGCAACTGCCCCCCCTCAAGGTCCTAAATGATATCATAACCACCATCGATAAAAAAAAATGTACTGTGCAGCCGTGTTCATCGACCTGGCCAAGGATTTCGACTCTATCAATCACCGTATTCTTATCGGCAGACTCAACAGCCTTGGCTTCTCAAATGACTACCTCGCCTGATAGAGTTCAGTGTGTCAAATTGGAGGGCCTGTTGTCCGGACCTCTGGCAGTCTCTATGGGGGTGCCACAGGGTTTAATTCTCGGGCTGACTCTTTTCTCTGTATATATCAATGATGTCGCTCTTACTGCGAGTGATTCTTTGATCCACCTCTATGCAGACGACACCAGTCTGTATACTTCTGGCCCTTCTTTGGACACTGCGTTAATAACTTCTTGGAACTCTGGAGGCGGTATTTCATTATTGGATAAAAAACGTTCCCGTTTTAAGCACGATATTTTGTCACGAAAAGATGCTCGACTATGCACATAATTGACAGCTTTGGAAAGAAACTCTGACGTTTCCAAATCTGCAAAGATATTGTCTGTGAGTGCCACAGAACTGATGCTACAGGCGAAACCAAGATGACATTTCAAACAGGAAGTATCCCAGATTTTGAAGGCGCTGTGTTCCAATGACTCCTTATATGGCTGTGAATGGGTCACGGATGAGCTTAGACTTTCTGTCGTTTCCCCATAGTGTCGACAGCATTGTGACGTATTTGTAGGCATATAATTGGAAGATTGACCATTTTACACTACATATACCAGGTGGTCGCTTGGTGTTCTCCGTCGCAATTATTGCGTAATCTCCAGCTGCAGTATTTTTCCGTTTGCTTCGGAGGAGAAACCCAACTGCCACGAATGATTTATCATCGAATAGATATGTGAAAAACACCTTGAGGATTGATTCTAAACAACGTCTGTCAATATTATGGAGTTAATTTGGTAAAAAGTTTGGCGTTGTAGAGACTGCATTTTCGGATTTGTTTCTTAGCCAAATGTGATGAACAAACGGAGCGATTTCTCCTAAACAAATAATATTTTTGGAAAAAATGAACATTTGCTATCTAACTGAGAGTCTCGTCATTGAAAACATCCAAAGTTCTTCAAAGGTAAATTATTTTATTTGAATGCTTTTCTTGTTTTTGTGAAAATGTTGCCTGCTGAATGCTAGGCTTAATGCTATGCTAGGCTATCAATACTCTTACATAAATGCTTGTGTAGCTATGGTTGAAAAGCATATTTTGAAAATCTGAGATGACAGTGTTGTTAACAAAAGGCTAAGCTTGTGAGTGAATATATTTCTTTCATTTCATTTGCGATTTTCATGAATAGTTAACGTTGCGTTATGGTAATGAGCTTGAGGCTATGATTACGCTCCCGGATACGGGTTTGCTCGACGCAAGAAGTTAACAAACCTCTTGACGAGCTTCAATGCCATACAACGCTCCTTCCGTGGCCTCCAATTTCTCTTAAACGCTAGAAAAAGGTTTTTTTTTTTAAACAAAAAAACTTCAACCAATCGCTGCCCGCACCCGCCCAGCATCACTACTCTGGACGGTTCTGACTTAGAATATGTGGACAACTATAAATACATAGGTGTCTGGCTAGACTGTAAACTCTCCTTCCAGACAATAAGCATCTCCAATCCAAAATCGGCTTTCTATTTCGCAACAAGCCTCCTTCATTCATGCTGCCAAACATACCCTCGCAAAATTGACTATCCTGCAAATCCTTGACTTCCTTGACTTATAATTTACAAAATGGCCTCCAACACCCTACTCAGCAAATTGCCTAATGTCTATCACAGTGCCATCCGTTTTGTCACCAAAGCCCCATATACTACCCACCATTGTGACCTGTATGCTCTCGCTTGCTGGTCCCCGCTACATATTCGTCGCCAAACCCACTGGTTCCAGGTCATCTATAAGTCTTTGCTAGGTAAAGCTCCGCCTTATCTCAGCTCACTGGTCACCATAGCAACACCGACCCGTAGCACTCGCTCCAGCAGGTATAGCATCTCACTGGTCATCCCCAAAGCCAACACCTCGTTTGGCCGTCTTTCCTTCCAGTTATCTGCCAATGACTGGAACGAATTGCAAAAATTGTGAGCATCAGCTTCAAGCATCAGCTGTCAGAGCAGCTTACCGATCGTTGCAGCTGTACACAGCCCATCTGTAAATAGCCCATCCAACTAACAACCTACCTCATCCCCATATAGTTTTTTCTGCTCTTTTGCACACCGGTACCTTCTCATCTGCACATCTATCACTACAGTGTTAATTGCTAAATTGTAATTACTTTGCCACTATGGCCTATTTATTGCCTTACCTCCTTACTTCATTTGCACACACTGTAAACCGATTTTCTATTGTGTTATTGACTGTATGTTTGTTTATCCCATGTGTAACTCTGTGTTGTTGTTTTTGTCGCACAGCTTGCTTTATCTTGGCCAGGTTGCAATTGTAAATGAGAACTTGTTCTCAACTGGCCTACCTGGTTCAATAAAGGTGAAAAAAAAAGATTCAGCTCAGGTGCATCCTGTTTCCATAACTTGATTGGAGTCCACCTGTGGTAAATTCAAATGATTGGACATCATTTGGAAAGGCAAACACCTGTCTATATAAGGTTGACAGTGCATGTCAGAGAAAAAACCAAGCCATGTGGGCGAAGGAATTGTATGAAGAGCTCCGAGACAGGTTTGTGTCAATGAACCAATCTGGGGAAGGGTAATAAAATAATTCTGCAGCATTGAAGCTCCCCAAGAACACAGTGGCCTCCATCATTATTAAATGGAAGAAGTTTTGAACCACCAAGACTCTTCCTAGAGCTGGCCTCCTAGCCAAACTGAGCAATCGAGGGAGAAGTGCTATGGTCAGGGAGGTGACCAAGAACCCAATGGTCACTCTGACAGAGCTCTAGAGTTCCTCTGTGGAGATGGGAGAACCTTCCAGAAGGACAACCATCTCTGCAGCACTCCACCAATTATGCCTATATAGTAGAGTGGCCAGACGGAAGCCACTACTCAGTAAAAGGCACATGATAGCCCGCTTGGTGTTTGCCAAAAGGCACAGAAAGACTCACAGACCACAAGAAACAATATTCTCTGTTCTGATGAAACCAAGATTGAACTCTTTGGTCTGAATGCCAAGCATCACGTTTAGAAGAAACCTGGCACCATCGCTATGATATAGCATGGTGGTGGCAGCATCACATTCACATCGATGGAGCTGTAGTGGAGCGGGTCAAGAGTTTCAGGTTCCTTGGTGTCCAAATCACCAACAAACTATCATGGTCCAAACACACCAAGACAGCCTTGAAGTCTGCACAACATCGCCTTTTCCCCCTCAGGAGAGGGGCATGGGTCCTCAGATCCTCAAAAAGATCTACATCTGCACCATCGAGAGCATTCTGAATAGTTGCATCACCGCCTGGTATGGCAACTGCTCAGTATCCGACCGCAAGGTGCTACAGAGGGTAGTGCGTACGGCCAGGTACATCACTGGGCCAAGCTTCCTGCTATCTAAGACCTATATACTAGGCGGTGTCAGAGAAAGGCCCCAGAAATTGTCAAAGACTCCAGTCACCAAAGTCATAGACTGTTCTCTCTGCTACTGCACGGCAAGCGGTATCGGAGCGCCAAGTCTAGGTTCAAAAGGCTACCTAACAGCTTCTACCCCAAAGCAAAAAGACTGCTGAACATTTCATCAAATGGCCAACCGGGCTATTGACATTGACCCCCTCCCCCCCACCTCCTTTTTGTTCTTAATTCTATTTTTCTAAAAACTGCATTGTTTGTAAGTAAGCATTTCACGGTAAGGTTATATTCGGCACACGTGACAAATAAAATTTGATTTGATTTTCTCTGCATGTCCTTGAGTAGCCCAGCCAGAGCTTGGACTTGAACTAACTTGATGTTAGGATGAAACAGTCAGAGATCACCAAGCGCAACATAGCTTCTGCGTGTAAATCAGCTAGAAAGATGTGTCGGCATCGAGTAATTGTCTCTGGCCCCCTCCCAGTTAGGGGGAGTGATGAGCTCTACAGCAGAGTCTCACAACTCAATCGCTGGTTGAAAACTGTTTTCTGCCCCTCCCAAAAGATAGAATTTGTAGATAATTGGCCCTCTTTCTGGGACTCACCCACAAACAGGACCAAGCCTGACCTGCTGAGGAGTGACGGACTCCATCCTAGCTGGAGGGGTGCTCTCATTTTATCTACCAACATAGACAGGGCTCTAACTCCTCTAGCTCCACAATGAAATAGGGCGCAGGCCAGGCAGCAGGCTGTTAGCCAGCGTGCCAGCATAGTGGAGTCTGCCACTAGCACAGTCAGTGTAGTCAGCTCAGGTATCACCATTGAGACCGTGTCTGTGCCTCGACCTAGGTTGGGCAAAACTAAACATGGCGGTGTTTGCCTTAGCAATCTCACTAGGATAAAGACCACCTCCATTCCTGTCATTATTGAAAGAGATCATGATACCTCACATCTCAAAATAGGGCTACTTAATGTTAGATCCCTTACTTCAAAGGCAATTGTAGTCAATTAACTAATCACTGATCATAATCTTGATGTGATTGGCCTGACTGAAACATGGCTTAAGCCTGATGAATTTACTGTGTTAAATGAGGCCTCACCTCCTGGCTACACTAGTGACCATATCCCCCGTGCATCCCGCAAAGGCGGAGGTGTTGCTAACATTTACGATAGCAAATTTCAATTTACAAAAAAAAAAATGACGTTTTCGTCTTTTGAGCTTCTAGTCATGAAATCTATGCAGCCTACTCAATCACTTTTTATAGCTACTGTTTACAGGCCTCCTGGGCCATATACAGCGTTCCTCACTGAGTTCCCTGAATTCCTATCGGACCTTGTAGTCATAGCGGATAATATTCTAATCTTTGGTGATTTTAATATTCACATGGAAAAGTCCACAGACCCACTCCAAAAGGCTTTCGGAGCCATCATCGACTCAGTGGGTTTTGTCCAACATGTCTCTGGACCCACTCACTGTCACAGTCATACGCTGGACCTAGTTTTGTCCCATGGAATAAATGTTGTGGATCTTAATGTTTTTCCTCATAATCCTGGACTATCGGACCACCATTTTATTACGTTTGCAATTGCAACAAATAATCTGCTCAGACCCCAACCAAGGATCATCAAAAGTCGTGCTATAAATTCACAGACAACACAAAGATTCCTTGATGTCCTTCCAGATTCCCTCTGTCTACCCAAGGACGCCAGAGGACAAAAATCAGTTAACCACCTAACTGAGGAACTCAACTTAACCTTGCGCAATACCCTAGATGCAGTTGCACCCCTAAAAACTAAAAACATTTCTCATAAGAAACTAGCTCCCTGGTACACAGAAAATACCCGAGCTCTGAAGCAAGCTTCCAGAAAATTGGAACGGAAATGGCGCCACACCAAACTGGAAGTCTTCCGACTAGCTTGGAAAGACAGTACTGTGCAGTACCGAAGAGCCCTTACTGCTGCTCGATCATCCTATTTTTCTAACTTAATTGAGAAAAATAAGAACAATCCGAAATTCCTTTTTGATACTGTCGCAAAGCTAACTAAAAAGCAGCATTCCCCAAGAGAGGATGACTTTCACTTTAGCAGTGATAAATTCATGAACTTCTTTGAGGAAAAGATTATGATTATTAGAAAGCAAATTACGGACTCTTCCTTAAATCTGCGTATTCCTTCAAAGCTCAGTTGTCCTGAGTCTGCACAACTCTGCCAGGACCTAGGATCAAGAGAGACACTCAAGTGTTTTAGTACTATATCTCTTGACACAATGATGAAAATAATCATGGCCTCTAAACCTTCAAGCTGCATACTGGACCGAGGTGACAGAGCTCTAGAGTTCCTCTGTGGAGATGGGAGAACCTTCCAGAAGGACAACCATCTCTGCAGCACTCCACCAATTATGCCTATATAGTAGAGTGGCCAGACGGAAGCCACTACTCAGTAAAAGGCACATGATAGCCCGCTTGGTGTTTGCCAAAAGGCACAGAAAGACTCACAGACCACAAGAAACAATATTCTCTGTTCTGATGAAACCAAGATTGAACTCTTTGGTCTGAATGCCAAGCATCACGTTTAGAAGAAACCTGGCACCATCGCTATGATATAGCATGGTGGTGGCAGCATCACATTCACATCGATGGAGCTGTAGTGGAGCGGGTCAAGAGTTTCAGGTTCCTTGGTGTCCAAATCACCAACAAACTATCATGGTCCAAACACACCAAGACAGCCTTGAAGTCTGCACAACATCGCCTTTTCCCCCTCAGGAGAGGGGCATGGGTCCTCAGATCCTCAAAAAGATCTACATCTGCACCATCGAGAGCATTCTGAATAGTTGCATCACCGCCTGGTATGGCAACTGCTCAGTATCCGACCGCAAGGTGCTACAGAGGGTAGTGCGTACGGCCAGGTACATCACTGGGCCAAGCTTCCTGCTATCTAAGACCTATATACTAGGCGGTGTCAGAGAAAGGCCCCAGAAATTGTCAAAGACTCCAGTCACCAAAGTCATAGACTGTTCTCTCTGCTACTGCACGGCAAGCGGTATCGGAGCGCCAAGTCTAGGTTCAAAAGGCTACCTAACAGCTTCTACCCCAAAGCAAAAAGACTGCTGAACATTTCATCAAATGGCCAACCGGGCTATTGACATTGACCCCCTCCCCCCCACCTCCTTTTTGTTCTTAATTCTATTTTTCTAAAAACTGCATTGTTTGTAAGTAAGCATTTCACGGTAAGGTTATATTCGGCACACGTGACAAATAAAATTTGATTTGATTTTCTCTGCATGTCCTTGAGTAGCCCAGCCAGAGCTTGGACTTGAACTAACTTGATGTTAGGATGAAACAGTCAGAGATCACCAAGCGCAACATAGCTTCTGCGTGTAAATCAGCTAGAAAGATGTGTTGGCATCGAGTAATTGTCTCTGGCCCCCTCCCAGTTAGGGGGAGTGATGAGCTCTACAGCAGAGTCTCACAACTCAATCGCTGGTTGAAAACTGTTTTCTGCCCCTCCCAAAAGATAGAATTTGTAGATAATTGGCCCTCTTTCTGGGACTCACCCACAAACAGGACCAAGCCTGACCTGCTGAGGAGTGACGGACTCCATCCTAGCTGGAGGGGTGCTCTCATTTTATCTACCAACATAGACAGGGCTCTAACTCCTCTAGCTCCACAATGAAATAGGGCGCAGGCCAGGCAGCAGGCTGTTAGCCAGCCTGCCAGCATAGTGGAGTCTGCCACTAGCACAGTCAGTGTAGTCAGCTCAGGTATCACCATTGAGACCGTGTCTGTGCCTCGACCTAGGTTGGGCAAAACTAAACATGGCGGTGTTTGCCTTAGCAATCTCACTAGGATAAAGACCACCTCCATTCCTGTCATTATTGAAAGAGATCATGATACCTCACATCTCAAAATAGGGCTACTTAATGTTAGATCCCTTACTTCAAAGGCAATTATAGTCAATGAACTAATCACTGATCATAATCTTGATGTGATTGGCCTGACTGAAACATGGCTTAAGCCTGATGAATTTACTGTGTTAAATGAGGCCTCACCTCCTGGCTACACTAGTGACCATATCCCCCGTGCATCCCGCAAAGGCGGAGGTGTTGCTAACATTTACGATAGCAAATTTCAATTTACAAAAAAAAAAATGACGTTTTCGTCTTTTGAGCTTCTAGTCATGAAATCTATGCAGCCTACTCAATCACTTTTTATAGCTACTGTTTACAGGCCTCCTGGGCCATATACAGCGTTCCTCACTGAGTTCCCTGAATTCCTATCGGACCTTGTAGTCATAGCGGATAATATTCTAATCTTTGGTGATTTTAATATTCACATGGAAAAGTCCACAGACCCACTCCAAAAGGCTTTCGGAGCCATCATCGACTCAGTGGGTTTTGTCCAACATGTCTCTGGACCCACTCACTGTCACAGTCATACGCTGGACCTAGTTTTGTCCCATGGAATAAATGTTGTGGATCTTAATGTTTTTCCTCATAATCCTGGACTATCGGACCACCATTTTATTACGTTTGCAATTGCAACAAATAATCTGCTCAGACCCCAACCAAGGATCATCAAAAGTCGTGCTATAAATTCACAGACAACACAAAGATTCCTTGATGTCCTTCCAGATTCACTCTGTCTACCCAAGGACGCCAGAGGACAAAAATCAGTTAACCACCTAACTGAGGAACTCAACTTAACCTTGCGCAATACCCTAGATGCAGTTGCACCCCTAAAAACTAAAAACATTTCTCATAAGAAACTAGCTCCCTGGTACACAGAAAATACCCGAGCTCTGAAGCAAGCTTCCAGAAAATTGGAACGGAAATGGCGCCACACCAAACTGGAAGTCTTCCGACTAGCTTGGAAAGACAGTACTGTGCAGTACCGAAGAGCCCTTACTGCTGCTCGATCATCCTATTTTTCTAACTTAATTGAGGAAAATAAGAACAATCCGAAATTCCTTTTTGATACTGTCGCAAAGCTAACTAAAAAGCAGCATTCCCCAAGAGAGGATGACTTTCACTTTAGCAGTGATAAATTCATGAACTTCTTTGAGGAAAAGATTATGATTATTAGAAAGCAAATTACGGACTCTTCCTTAAATCTGCGTATTCCTTCAAAGCTCAGTTGTCCTGAGTCTGCACAACTCTGCCAGGACCTAGGATCAAGAGAGACACTCAAGTGTTTTAGTACTATATCTCTTGACACAATGATGAAAATAATCATGGCCTCTAAACCTTCAAGCTGCATACTGGACCCTATTCCAACTAAACTACTGAAAGAGCTGCTTCCTGTGCTTGGCCCTCCTATGTTGAACATAATAAACGGCTCTCTATCCACCGGATGTGTACCAAACTCACTAAAAGTGGCAGTAATAAAGCCTCTCTTGAAAAAGCCAAACCTTGACCCAGAAAATATAAAAAACTATCGGCCTATATCGAATCTTCCATTCCTCTCAAAAATTTTAGAAAAGGCTGTTGCGCAACAACTCACTGCCTTCCTGAAGACAAACAATGTATACGAAATGCTTCAGTCTGGTTTTAGACCCCATCATAGCACTGAGACGGCACTTGTGAAGGTGGTAAATGACATTTTAATGGCATCGGACCGAGGCTCTGCATCTGTCCTCGTGCTCCTAGACCTTAGTGCTGCTTTTGATACCATCGATCACCACATTCTTTTGGAGAGATTGGAAACCCAAATTGGTCTACACGGACAAGTTCTGGCCTGGTTTAGATCTTATCTGTCGGAAAGATATCAGTTTGTCTCTGTGAATGGTCTGTCCTCTGACAAATCAACTGTAAATTTCGGTGTTCCTCAAGGTTCCGTTTTAGGACCACTATTGTTTTCACTATATATTTTACCTCTTGGGGATGTTATTCGAAAACATAATGTTAACTTTCACTGCTATGCGGATGACACACAGCTGTACATTTCAATTAAACATGGTGAAGCCCCAAAATTGCCCTTGCTAGAAGAATGTGTTTCAGACATAAGGAAGTGGATGGCTGCAAACTTTCTACTTTTAAACTCGAACAAAACAGAGATGCTTGTTCTAGGTCCCAAGAAACAAAGAGATCTTCTGTTGAATCTGACAATTAATCTTAATGGTTGTACAGTCGTCTCAAATAAAACTGTGAAGGACCTCGGCGTTACTCTGGACCCTGATCTCTCTTTTGAAGAACATATCAAGACCATTTCAAGGACAGCTTTTTTCCATCTACGTAACATTGCAAAAATCAGGAACTTTCTGTCCAAAAATGATGCAGAAAAATTAATCCATGCTTTTGTCACTTCCAGGTTAGACTACTGCAATGCTCTACTTTCCGGCTACCCGGATAAAGCACTAAATAAACTTCAGTTAGTGCTAAATACGGCTGCTAGAATCCTGACTAGAACCAAAAAATTTGATCATATTACTCCAGTGCTAGCCTCTCTACACTGGCTTCCTGTCAAAGCAAGGGCTGATTTCAAGGTTTTACTGCTAACCTACAAAGCATTACATGGGCTTGCTCCTATCTATCTCTCTGATTTGGTCCTGCCGTACATACCTACACGTACGCTACGGTCACAAGACGCAGGCCTCCTAATTGTCCCTAGAATTTTTAAGCAAACAGCTGGAGGCAGGGCTTTCTCCTATAGAGCTCCATTTTTATGGAACGGTCTGCCTACCCATGTCAGAGACGCAAACTCGGTCTCAACCTTTAAGTCTCTACTGAAGACTCATCTCTTCAGTGGGTCATATGATTGAGTGTAGTCTGGCCCAGGAGTGGGAGGGTGAACGGAAAGGCTCTGGAGCAACGAACCACCCTTGCTGTCTCTGCCTGGCCGGTTCCCCTCTTTCCACTGGGATTCTCTGCCTCTAACCCTATTACAGGGGCTGAGTCACTGGCTTTACTGGGGCTCTCTCATGCCGTCCCTGGGAGGGGGTGCGTCACCTGAGTGGGTTGAGTCACTGATGTGGTCATCCTGTCTGGGTTGGCGCCCCCCCCCCCCCCCCCCCCCCCCTTAAGTTGTGCCGTGGCGGAGGTCTTTGTGGGCTATACTCAGCCTTGTCTCAGGATGGTAAGTTGGTGGTTGAAGATATCCCTCTAGTGGTGTGGGGGCTGTGCTTTGGCAAAGTGGGTGGGGTTATATCCTTCCTGTTTGGCCCTGTCCGGGGGTGTCCTCGGAGTGGGCCACAGTGTCTCCTGACCCCTCCTGTCTCAGCCTCCAGTATTTATGCTGCAGTAGTTTATGTGTCGGGGGGCTAGGTTCAGTTTGTTATATCTGGAGTACTTCTCCTGTCCTATTCGGTGTCCTGTGTGAATCTAAGTGTGCGTTCTCTAATTCTCTCCTCTCTTTCTCTCTCTCGGAGGACCTGAGCCCTAGGACCATGCCCCAGGACTACCTGACATGATGACTCCTTGCTGTCCCCAGTCCACCTGGCTGTGCTGCTGCTCCAGTTTCTACTGACCTGAGCCCTAGGACCATGCCCCAGGACTACCTGACATGATGACTCCTTGCTGTCCCCAGTCCACCTGACTGTGCTGCTGCTCCAGTTTCAACTATTCTGCCTTATTATTATTCGACCATGCTGGTCATTTATGAATATTTGAACATCTTGACCATGTTTTGTTATAATCTCCACCCGGCACAGCCAGAAGAGGACTGGCCACCCCACATAGCCTGGTTCCTCTCTAGGTTTCTTCCTAGGTTTTGGCCTTTCTAGGGAGTTTTTCCTAGCCACCGTGCTTCTTCACCTGCATTGCTTGCTGTTTGGGGTTTTAGGCTGGGTTTCTGTACAGCACTTTGAGATATCAGCTGATGTACGAAGGGCTATATAAAATAAATTTGATTGATTGATTGAACCTGATTGAACATCTCTGGAGAGACTTGAAAATAGCTGTGCAGCAATGCTCCCCATCCAACCTGACAGAGCTTGCGAGGATCTGCAGAGAAGAATGGGAGAAACTCTCCAAATACAGGTGTGCCAAGCTTGTAGCGTCATACCCAAGAATAATCGCTACCAAAGGTGCTTTAACAAGGTACTGAGTAAAGAGTCTGAATACTTACGTAAATGTGATATTTTATTTATTTTTGTTCCTACAATTGCAAACATTTCTTAACCTGTTTTTGCTTTGTCATTGTGGGGTATTGTGTGAAGATTGATGAGGGAAAGAAAACTATTTAATACATTTTAGAATAAGGCTGTAAAGCAACAGCCTGTTATTGTTACATACTGAAGCAATACATTGATATTATCCTTGCAAGCAATTTCTGTAAAAGATACTAATTGAATATTGTTCCCTAATAAACAGTTTTCATTTAAGTACACTTCACTCAAATATTCAAGTAAAGTTTACAAGAACACTTGGTATGCTTACTCAAATATTCACAGTACAGTATACACAAACTATTATATTTTCAGACTCAAATGGTTCAATGCATTTGGTTCCTCAAACCATTTGAGTAAACTTAACTCATCAGGTTTTACAGTGTGGTTGCAGGATGAACATCCCAGTTGTCACACTGTCAAGGCTGTGGTTACTGGGGGAAGCTCTGAGTGGCACGGGCCTGGGCCCCAGCGTGAGCCCCGGGACCAGGACCGGTGGAACCAACAGGCCGATCCCTCCATCCCTCCCTCCTTTAAGCCCCTCTCCCTTCCACACAGTCTGCCTTTCACCTCCGCCTGTTTGCACAAAGGGTAACTTATCCCACCGTCTGTATCCCCCCCCCACCCACCCAATATGAACCTAAGCCAGACCCGACCACAGCTTAATAAAAACCTGATTCCCTGAAACCAGTGCCAGGATCAGGTTGGATCAGGCCTGAGGTAGTAGGCTGTGGGTTGGGTTGGGCTGGGGGCAGAGGAGAGTGGCCATCATCCAGCCTGGTGTTCATTTAGGTTAGGCCTTAGTTAGCTAGGTGAGCTGGAGCAGTACATGATCTCTCCTTAACTCTCTGTCTCTTTCTCTCCTGCAACATCTTCCATTACTCGCTGTTTGGGAAGAGTCCTTACTCCTGACAAACATCCACCCCCCTTCTTCCCCAAACACATCAAACCACTGTAGGAAACCCCACAACCGTATCCTCAGCAGAGCAGCCTCAGGGTATTGGAGTTGACAAACGTAATTAAAAATCATCCTCTCATAACGGGCCTTTCAGCAGCTCCATCAAATCAAGTGTATGCTGACGACAAGAAGCTAGTCGGTGGGGACGCAGCTGTCAGGATTGGGTTACTCTTCGGGGAGCACCACTGGCTAGAGCTCATGTTAATGCCTGGAGGTGTCTCCATCAGGACCCTGAGACTTCCAGAGGCTTTTCATCACTTATTAGCCTGAACCCAGCCTCGGTGACAAAGGGAAAGTTTGGACAAACTGCCAAAACATGTTGTCACAGCGTGGAGTTCTCAACGTCTCTCAGCCCCAAATAAGCGGATGTTTAGAAAGCTTTAGCTGAGGGACATCTAACCATATGAAAGAACACACTGACATGGCTGGTTAGTCAGTGCTTAGTATGTAACTCAAAGAGGTTAACAATCTGTCTGTAGTCTAATGGTGAAATGCGTAAGCCTCAGACGTTATCCTGCCTGCTGTGCTTGCAATGTCATGCCAAATCATGCCAAAATATAGTATAATACCTCCTACTGAAGTAAATTAGTACAGATAAATGCTACTGTAGTGTAGCACTTTTCACATTGTGTCCCTGTACCAGCTGGCAGTATGATTTAGGCCTTAGTTCTGCCCTTGGCATGTTCGAGATCAGCCACAACTCAGAGGCAGAGGGAGTTGTTCGTCGTAAATCTCAGTCTGCCATGATAATGTGACAGAGAGTTTTATGTAGTTCCTGCCCTCTCCCTCTCTGGACTGAACTGGCTCTGGACTCAGTTACAATTTCTGAGAAAACAAAACAATCTTTGTAGCAACAGCTAATTCTGCTGGTGGTCGAGACTGAACTCGTTGTGTTTTGTGTTTCGTTAAAAGACATCGAATGAGACGGAGAAGTCTTTTGGTACAATTTGTTCGTCACAGTTTTCAAGCCAATCTTCCAATACGAGCACTGCAGCTTGGGCTGCGCAATCTAGCTTTCAAACTGCGAGTCTCTGGCTTTTGTCCAGTTTACAGGACGTTTCCTCCTCCACGCTCTCCCGGCGCTGGTGATCTAAGAGGAGTCGAACGAAACACACACACAACACACACATCTATCCAAGAGGAAAGATGATTCATAAAACGCTCAAATAAACATTATCCCTTTTAAACAACTGCAGTTTGACTACGTTCCATCGTGATTTCCTAACAATCACGGCGTTGTCCAATATCCAATATTATAGTGTTCTATTGGTTCATTCCCATGCCCTTCTCAATAATGGGCCTCATTGGAACTCATTATTAAATGTTAAATGTTCATTCTCCAGTCGGTGGGTTGGAGCTGCTTGACTGTACTGGGCAAGCTCCCATTGTATTCTACGGATGGCAAAGCTAGTCTTCCCTAGTGTTGCTGATGCGATGACCCACAGTAGTAGACGGGCCGTTTTCACATGGCAAAACCCCATTACTAATCTCTCCTGTGGATGGGGAGCAGACAGCATGGAAACATTGTGTTGAACATGCCCCATCAGCCTACAGAAATCCACGTGTGTCCGCTCGCTGGCGAATAAGCAGCCAGCCGGATTGGGTTACTGTGTGGCTGAGGCATGGCGAGAGAGAGAGAAATGTCTTTATTCCCTTTGGCGCTTTGGTGAGTGCAATGTTTACTGTTCATTTTTGTGTTGTTTATTTCACTTTTTGTTTGTTATTTTTGTTCACTTGCTGTGGCAATGTTAAACACATGTTTCCCATGCCAATAAAGGCCTTAAAGCTGAGTTCAAATTGAATTGAGAGAGAAAGAGAAAGGGGTATACGTTATGTGATTTATATACTACTGACGCAAGTTATTTACGTAGTTGCAAATCCAAAACAAATATCAGCCGTGCATCAATAGTATATAAATCACAACCGTAGTAGACACAACAGCTGACCCATGTCAACCTAAAAAAAAGCTATTTAGTCCTCAACATTACCAGTAAGGGGGTAAACAAGGAGACCCCTGGTTGGAACGCACACCTGCACGCACCCTATCACCATGGCCTAATGGAAAAAGAGCTTACATTTGAATAATACACAGTTAGGCAAAAGTTCATGTTCTCTCAACGGTGGACCAAATAAATGTGCTGGGTAAACGGGCACCGGATTCTGTCCGTTTAGAGCTCTTTTCCAAAGCAAAGGTCCCTGGGAAGTGGAGAGGGGAAAGAGGGGGGGGTCTGTGTATTTGTTCAGACCTTTGCTTTTGTGATGTAATCGTTAGACTATAAACATTTATCTATTTTTTTTCTTTTTTTAGAATGTCAGACTAGTCTACCCATGGAGGGTCATTAGGCACCCTGCTAAGGGAAGGAGCAGGTAATCATTTTGTGGCCTAAAACATGGCTCTGAACAGTTTGTGGCTGTGTTAAAAAGTTCATTTTATGAAATGGACCAATTTCAGGTATGTCCCTCCCAGTACCCCCCCCCCCCCCCTCATTATAATCCATTTTTAAAAAGGAAAGAAATACTTGTATTTCTGTCATTACAATACAGTATGCTGGTTATGTATCTGCATTCATATGGATTAGTGGTCTATGGATATTTTGGCCAAAAAGATGCATCTGCTGACTTGACTAATGATAGATGACAACCAGTCAGCAACGTAAACACATTGCTTGGCTCCTTTCTCTTTTTAGTATGGCACATTTTTTTTAATAACGTACCTACAGGACAATTACTTGTATTTTCTGTTGTTCTAAAAATCGCAGCCGATGAGTTGGAGTGCTGATTTCTGTGGAATTTAAATAAACCTGTGGTTTCAAAAAATGCCGAGCCTCTTCTAATCCCGATACCTCCCAAGATGAACGTAAACCGACATCCCATCTCCGGCGATGCCAGGTTGGCAGGGGCCCGAGGGGGACAAACTGTGGGCTGAGAGGGGTGACTGTGGGCGAACGGAGCTACCGTGAAGTGGCCTTGCCTAGGGCTGCTTGACGTGCCATGAAAGGGATATTAGAGCAGTAGAGAAGGGTGGAAGGGGCGCTACGTCTTGGGGTATACACCCCACTGTGAGTAACACTGGCTCCCTTTGAACTTCTGGCTTTATTTTTGCGTCACGGTCTGACCACTAAGAAAACAATAATGCCACAGCGCGTTTCCTAAACTAACCAAACATACAAGCTAACCACTGTGGGCCACTCGTCCGCCAAATCTCTCTTCCTCTCTCGCTCTCTTTCTCCTACCCTGGTTCTTGGTATATAAACTCTTACCTGTCTTCTCATGATTAGAATTCTCTGCCTATTTAGGCCAGCATCCATCTCATATACATGTATGATGATTGTCTTTTGAATTGGCCGAGTTATAATATTTTTTCCCCCCCTTTTGACGGACTGACATTCACAACATCTTCATCACCAGTTGTGGTTAACTGTTCCTGTGTGTCAGTACGTGATGCCTGATGAACGCTGCACCACTGCCTTTCGGGTCCAGATGACGCCATGTTTCCACTAAAAACACCATGTGACCATGTCCGTAAACCTACAGCACTGACCTCCTGTGTTACCATGGTGCGTTGCACCCGCTCAACCAGGTCTGATGCCCACCCTGACCACTGGGCCCCATTGCTGCAATGACTACTATAAAAGGCAGCCGTGTTTTTAAAGAGACAGACACAAGCCTCCGTGGGGTTAGGCCACACACAGCTCTGGCCAAGTAGATCAGAGATGAACATGCTAAGGTTCTTGTCTCTCCCCCCTGTGCTAAGTATGTACACTCAGAGTACAGACACGTAGAAGAAACACAATGACGATCCGGGGGGAGTGTCTTTGAGATGGACCTCATTTTTATTGTGATAGAAAACAACAGCGGTACATGTGAATGTGCTGAAAGTACAATGTGAATGTGAGTTACACTGAACAAAAATCTAAACGCAACATCCTAGAAATTGTCCTTATGCACAAAAAGCTTATTTCTCTAAAATGTTATGCGCAAAATTGTTTACACACCTGTGAGCATTTCTCCTTTGCCAAGGTCCTCCATCCAACTGACAGGTGTGGCATATCAAGAAGCGCATTAAACAACATGATAATTACAGAGGTGCACCTTGTGCTGGGGACAATAAAAGGCCACTCTAAAATGTGCAGTTTTGTCACACAACACCATGTCACAGATGTATCATCTGAGGGAGCGTGCAATTGCATGCTGACTGCAGGAATGTCCACCAGAGCTGTTGCCAGATAATTGAACATTAATTTCTCTACCATAAGTCGAATTAGGCAGTATGTCCAACCAGCCTCACAATCACAGACCACGTGTAACCATGCCAGCCCAGGACCTCCACATCTGGCTTCTTTACCTACGGGATGGTTTTGAGACCAGCCACCCGGACAGCTGATGAAACTGTGGGTTTGCACAGCCGAATAACAACTGTCAGGGAAGATCACCTGTGTGCTTGTCGTCCTCACCAGGGTCTTGACCTGATTGCATTTGGGGCGTCGTAACTGACCTAAGTGGGCAAATGATCACCTTCGATGGCCACTGGCACGCTGGAGAAGTGTGCTCTTCACGAATTAATCCCGATTTCAACTGTACTGGGAAGATGGAAGACAGCGTGTATGGCGTCGCGTGGGCGAGAGGTTTGTTGATGTCAACATTGTTAACATTGTGCCCCATGGTGGGTATGGGCAGGCGTAAGCTATGGAAAACAAACACAATTGCATTTTATTGATGGCAATTTGAATGCACAGACATACCGGGACGAGACGCTGCGGCCCATTGTCGTGCCAATATCCAGCAACTTCGAACAGCCATTTAAGAGGAGTGGGACAACATTCCCACGGGCCACAATCAAACGCCTGATCAACTCTATGAGAAGGACATGTGTTTCGCTGCATGAGGCAAATGGTGGTCATACCAGATACTGACTGGGTTTCTGATCCAAGCCAGTACCTTTTTTTTAAGGTATCTGTAACCAACAGATGCATATCTTTATTCTATGTCATCAGAAATCCGTATATTAGACCGTAATGAATTTATTTAAATTGACTGATTTCCTTACATGAACTGTAACTCAGTCAAATCTTTGAAATTGTTGCATGTTGCGTTTATATTTTTGTTCCGTGTAGGTTATCGGATGAAATACTGACATGGGTCTGTCACACAGTCAGATACAGTGCCTTGCGAAAGTATTCGGCCCCCTTGAACTTTGCAACCTTTTGCCACATTTCAGGCTTCAAACATAAAGATATAAAAATGTATTTTTTTGTGAAGAATCAACAACAAGTGGGACACAATCATGAAGTGGAACAACATTTATTGGATATTTCAAACTTTTTTAACAAATCAAAAACTGAAGAATTGGGCGTGCAAAATTATTCAGCCCCTTTACTTTCAGTGCAGCAAACTCTCTCCAGAAGTTCAGTGAGGATCTCTGAATGATCCAATGTTGACCTAAATGACTAATGATGATAAATACAATCCACCTGTGTGTAATCAAGTCTCCGTATAAATGCACCTGCACTGTGATAGTCTCAGAGGTCCGTTAAAAGCGCAGAGAGCATCATGAAGAACAAGGAACACACCAGGCAGGTCCGAGATACTGCTGTGAAGAAGTTTAAAGCCGGATTTGGATACAAAAAGATTTCCCAAGCTTTAAACCTCCCAAGGAGCACTGTGCAAGCGATAATATTGAAATGGAAGGAGTATCAGACCACTGCAAATCTACCAAGACCTGGCCGTCCCTCTAAACTTTCAGCTCATACAAGGAGAAGACTGATCAGAGATGCAGCCAAGAGGCCCATGATCACTCTGGATGAACTGCAGAGATCTACAGCTGAGGTGGGAGACTCTGTCCATAGGACAACAATCAGTCGTATATTGCACAAATCTGGCCTTTATGGAAGAATGGCAAGAAGAAAGCCATTTCTTAAAGATATCCAGAAAAAGTGTCGTTTAAAGTTTGCCACAAGCCACCTGGGAGACACACCAAACATGTGGAAGAAGGTGCTCTGGTCAGATGAAACCAAAATTGAACTTTTTGGCAACAATGCAAAACGTTATGTTTGGCGTAAAAGCAACACAGCTGAACACACCATCCCCACTGTCAAACATGGTGGTGGCAGCATCATGGTTTGTGCCTGATTTTCTTCAACAGGGACAGGGAAGATGGTTAAAATTGATGGGAAGATGGATGGAGCCAAATACAGGACCATTCTGGAAGAAAACCTGATGGAGTCTGCAAAAGACCTGAGACTGGGACGGAGATTTGTATTCCAACAAAACAATGATCCAAAACATAAAGCAAAATCTACAATGGAATGGTTCAAAAATAAACATATCCAGGTGTTAGAATGGCCAAGTCAAAGTCCAGACCTGAATCCAATCGAGAATCTGTGGAAAGAACTGAAAACTGCTGTTCACAAATGCTCTCCATCCAACCTCACTGAGCTCGAGCTGTTTTGCAAGGAGGAATGGGAAAAAATTTCAGTCTCTCGATGTGCAAAACTGATAGAGACATACCCCAAGTGACTTACAGCTGTAATCGCAGCAAAAGGTGGCGCTACAAAGTATTAACTTAAGGGGGCTGAATAATTTTGCACGCCCAATTTTTCAGTTTTTGATTTGTTAAAAAAGTTTGAAATATCCAATAAATGTCGTTCCACTTCATGATTGTGTCCCATTTGTTGTTGATTCTTCACAAAAAAATACAGTTTTATATCTTTATGTTTGAAGCCTGAAATGTGGCTTAAGGTCGCAAAGTTCAAGGGGGCCGAATACTTTCGCAAGGCACTGTACACTTGGCGACACTGCAAAAGGGTTATTGTGATTTTTACAGTAGCTTACAGGCAACTCAGCAGCAAGTAAAAGTATGTTTTTCATATTACAGTACGCCTACTGTAATATAAATATTTTATCAAAGCAAATACTGTGTAATGGTCACAGTTCACAACTGTACAATTGACTGTATTATACAGTAAAAAAAAGTAATCGAGATAAAAAAGATGAATGAATTAGTAAATTAAAACATTATAGTATATTAATGAATATTTGGTGTTTTATATCACTTGTACTTCTAGATGCCTTAACCTTAGATGCTTTTAAACAAAAGTATACAACTCACACATGGTTGTGGAGTAAAAATAGAAGACACCATGTCAGATATACTACATTTTGAGTTTGCAATTTATATACATCACAGAAGACTGAAATATATCAAAACCATTTGACATAGAAACACCGGGTTTTAAAATATATATTAATGATAAAATTATGAAAAATATTAATAACATTCCACCCATAAGGCCACTAGAGGGCGATTTGGTCATTTGACTGCAGCAAAGGCTTCCAAACAGGCAGTGACTACAGAGCAAAATAGACCAAATGGACATGGCAAAATGCTCAACTATTTTAGGTTTAAGACTTGCTGCCACTCCAAACTGTACCCTGTTTAAATTGATGGGGCACTATAACCATGTAGGAGTTAAAATGGCACGGCATTCTTACTCACGTGTGCAATAAATAGAACCTCTTAGAAGGCACGCCTCAAAATATGTTAATGAGCCAGAAACAACAATAAGATGCACCCACTAGTGAGAAAAAGGGTTTTGGCGGGCCTAAGATACAGTACAGTACTGTATTCTGAGGAGTGGAATTACAGTACCATTCGAAATACAGCAATTCTTTCCCTGCCAACAAAATTGACCAACAATGCACCATAGTTTTCAGAGTATTTTACCACTGATAATACTGCAAATTACCAAATTATTTACAGTTTTCCATCACAGCGTATTGTAATATCATGATATCAACACCCCAGCAAAAACAGACAAACAATTTATAGTCAGACTACTCTTCCTCACAATCCATGGGAGTCCAGACGAAGTTGATATTGGACTTTGTTTTTGCCATTCAGTCATAAAATGACCAGTGCACATGTTTTAGTGTTCCATACAGTCCAGTGGTAGCTACGCACTGTATGGGAGGTTCTATTATTTTTTGATGACCGTACACAATGGGATCACGCTGTGACACGCTGGTCTGTTCTCTAATTGGCTGTGTCCTCCTACCCAGCCTGGGGTGTTGGTCGGAACACACAGGCCTTCCAGGACCCATGGAGGCCATGACAGCTGCGGTAGGCCCCTGCGTATCCGCGACGACCCCCATATCCACGACGTCACCAACAGGTCAGCGCAGCGGGGTCTGCGATCTGTGTCGTTGGACGGTGTTCCGAACCAGAAGAGAAAAGCAACGTTAAGCGGCGTTCTCATAGATTAGTCAGGGTCTAGCGTCTAGGATGGACACAACTGATTAGGATAGCCAAAGAGGTGAAATAAGAGCTGTCAGTAAAGATCCTCAACCTAAATTTCGGTGCCAGAATATGAAAATTGTGCAATGAGTGAAAGGATGACATCATAACACAAGCTGTTCAAGCTGTATCATAACACAGACTGTATACATTTTACAAATGAAGCAAATAAATCGTACACCGTTATTAAGACTGTGTGTTTTGCCCATTTCCTTGGATCAAACATATACACCGAATGGGACAGACAATATGAAACGCCTTCCTAAGATTGAGGTGAAATCCTTCTTAAACCTGCCTCCTCCCCCTTTTTCCCCCTTCATGGTGTGGCTCAGTTGGTAGAGCGTGTCACTTGCAACACTCAGGGTTGTGGATTTAATTCCTGACAGGGGACTAATATGAATATGTGTGCATTCTCCCCCCCTTAGTCACTCTGAATAAAAGCTTCTGCTGAGATGTAAATCTACAGTGCCTTTAAGGAAGTGTTCATACCGCCTGACTTGTTCCACATTTTGTTGTGTTACAACTTGATTTCAAAATATTTTTTTCACCCGTCTACACACAACACCCCATAATGACGAAGTGAAAACAGGAAATAACTCAGTTGCATACGGATTCACACCCCTTAGTCAATACTTTTTGGAAGCACCTTTGGCAGCGATTAAAGCTGTGCGTCTTTCTGGGTCTTTAAGAGCTTTCCACAACTGTGTTGTGCAACAATTTGCCCATTACCCTTTTAAAAATACTTATATATCTGTCAAATCGGTTGCTGATCCTTGCTAGACAACCATTTTCAGGTCTTGCCATAGATTATCAAGTCGATTTAAGTCAAAATTGTAACTCGGCCACTCAGGAACATTCACTGTCTTCTTGGTAAGCAACTCCAGTGTAAGATTTGACCTTATGTTCTAGGGTATTGTCCTGCTGAAAGGGGAATTCATCTCCCAGTGTTTGTTGGCGGCAGCAAAGAGTGTTGGGCCAGTAAGCTAAAAGACTGCTGGTTTGAATCCCTGAGCTGACTGCATGAATAATATGTAAATGTTCTCTTTGAGCACTTACTCCTAATTGCTCCTGTAAATTTCTTTGGATTAGAGTGTCCGCTAAATTACATAAATGTAAAATGGTGGCAAGCAGACGGAATTAGGTAATCAGGACAGAAAGTGAATTGGTTCGTCACATTTTTGGGAGAATACATGTCGATGTTTCAGCTTTTCATTTAAGTAATTTGTAAACATTTCTAAAACATAATTCCACTTTGACATTATGGGGTGTTGTGAGTAGGCCAGCGACAACAAATCTCAATTTAGTCCATTTTAAATTCAGGCTGTAACACAACAAAATGTGGAATATGTCAAGCAGTGTGAATACTTTCTGAAAGCACTGAATATATTTTATTGATTAAACTGTTTTCGGAATTAGTAAACACTTCATCTAAGCCTTGTTTGCACTGAGGGCCACATAGATGTTGTCTATCTAGCCATCTAGACAGTTTGAAAGCGTGGCCCTTGGTTTGCCTCTTCATTATCTCATTTACACTGCTGTGGAGTGGCCCCTGGGTGTGCTATTAGTTCAAACACACGGCTGTTTTCACAGTACGGCTAAAGCTAACAGTCTGGGACCCAGAGACAGTATCAACACACTCACTCTGGTCTGGGTGAGCCTCAGGCTACAGTAGAGATGCACACTGCCAGTGAAGCAGGAATGGTCAAACACACTCGCAGCTCCTATCACCCAAGTAAGGCTCAAAACTCAAACAATTGCCCCCCTAAAACGATTCTTTAAAAAAACTTTTCTTGGTCTTGATATGGTATTTCTGCTCAACAGATTGTCATGATGTTGTTTTTGATAACGACGAAATACATGCTGTGTTTATTCATGTCTTGGGAGAAAGTCAAATAAAAGGGAACTGAACCCAGCGCATCACCAAAAAATATTGAGCCTACCTGTTTTTGTTCCTCTTACACCTTGGTTATTTACATTCATACATGACTGTGCTCTGTTAGACGGGCAAGGGTTAACAGGGGTTTTCATCTAGGGAGGGTACATTCATGTATGACCCTTTAGTGCAGTGTTATGACTATTGTCTATGAAACAATCACTTTATCCTTGAATGCTAGTGAGTTAATCAAGCAAAGTTTATGTGCCTAGACACACACACACACACACACACACACACACCTATAGGCCGCAATGGCGCGAACAATACAGCCGTCAATGCAGTGAATCTGAGGTGTTCAAGTGCAAGTGGATATATGTTTACCCTTGACCTCTAAATTCCATCGTCCTCCTTTTATTCCATCTTATCCCACTGACAATCCTGCTTCCTTTCTGTTTGCTGTTCTAGGCTGAGCCGGGGCTCAGACAGCAAAATAAACAGGGCTTTGATAAGCTCAGCAAGTGGCCTCCCCTGAATGCCCCCACCTCTCCTGACCTCTGACTTTTTCTGGTTGGTTCCGATTGGGAGGGGGGGGTTGAGAAAGTCCAGCTGACCCTGTCCAAGGAGAGGCTGTCTGTAAACACTTAGAGTGGATTAGGCTGGAGGAGGGGAGGGAGAGTGAGTAGGGAGGACCATTTGCTTACGTGACATCCCATCGGCCAGCTGACTTTGGCCAGGCCCAGGTTGTGATCTTGATCGCTCCGGGGTTGAAGGGGTCACACCTGTGCCTACAGAAATAACTTCCAGACCAGACCAGAGATTTTTACTGCTTATGTTGATGGGTGGGTTGAATGTCAGCATACGTCTGGACTCATCTGTGTAAGCTGATTTAGGCATTCGCCCACGATTTTGTAAGCAACATTGGTTGCTATCCTTAATCCTTAATGCTTGCTGCCACAAAGATACTGGTATGAATATCAAGGCTTAGATTTTCCTAGACCTTTTTGAGAATGACGTCTTGAATCTCTTCTGATCTGAAGACTGTGTCAATAACAAAACCGTTTTTCTGACCTTATTCAATTTTTCCTGTTTTGAGGGATTTCCATGGTTACGTGTCAAAACCGGGAGGTGTGTGAGAACAGGAGAGAGAGAGAGAGCTCCCCCAGGGTTTGGGTTGGAGGCATCCAGAAACCAGTGAGTGTTGGTTGGAGAGAATGGTTTCTTCTCTTTAGAACAACACACTTAAGACCACAACCGCAAGAGGTTCTTGGATGTCTGGGCTCAATATGGAGAATGTGAGTATGTATTTCATATTGAGCATCTGTAAGTGGGTCAGGAGCTAGGAGAAGACCAGAATGCACTTGTGAATAATGTGAGTTAGAGAGGAAGAGAGAGAGAGAGAGAGAGAGAGAGAGAGAGAGAGAGATGTGGAGGAACGACCCCATGTCATCATTCATGGACCTATGACCTTTGATGTCCATTAACCTTCTCTCCCACCCCTGGTTCAAGTCACATTTACAACACATTTTCTCTTGTACGGCAGCCCCTCTTCATCAGACGGTGTCAGTGTTTCACCTCTCGGCTGTAGCGACGTACCTATAACCTAATCATCAGTCATCAGCGTCATGGCCTAGTCATCCAGACACATAGAAATCCACAGATTTATTTCCTATCGCTATATTTTTCTTCCCTCTTTGTCGACTAATAATGATGGTGGACCAATTAGATACAATTCAATTGTCCAGCACTATTATCATTCTAGTATGACTACCAGACTCTCCATACCATTCATCATTTCCTGCCTGCATCGTTTTATGTCCATGGTTTTGAACTTGTTTCCTGTGGATTGGAGTCCTGGTCTCTCTCAGGGCTGTCTGTGTCCTGACTTGGCATGGCGGGTAATGGGGGAGAGAGAGCACATCCAGGCCATTAGCAGGGTTCCTGTACAGCACCCTGGGTAGAGCAGCCATAGCCAACAGCCTCCTGAATGGCCCACTCTCACAACTGCCAACCGGACCAGAGCTGTATCCAAAAACGACAAGCGCCACGGGCCCAAAACAGGACCAACAACCTATTTTACCTTCCAACCTCAGGTAGTAACAGCTCTTCAGGTTTGGAACCTGCTGGAACCTTAACAGCATCTTTTTTGTCTCCGCTCAGACGCGGTTTTGTGATCTGCTGTAATGGAGGTTGGTGTTCTGGAAGTCTCTTTTTTTTAAAGAAAGCACGCTACCGCTACCTGAGTTATGGCCTCCGTGGGATCAAAACAAAACCTTAGGTGACTCGGCATCGTTAGCTTTACATGGGAAAACAAAACCCAGAGAAAACACAACCGACCGAACCTGCCCCTTTGATACGTCGTTCTAATTGGCGCTACGAATCACAAATGAAAGCTAATGCATTGCATTTACAAGTATGGTATTTTTAATAGCAGGTTGCCTTCCTCTCTCAACCTCTCTTTCCTGGGCCATGTAAAAAAGTATGCATATAAAAATGGGGTTTTCATACCAGTGCCAGAGTAAATTAGAGGGGATATGGTTAAAATATTTCCTTCTTAGAAAGAGAGGAGTCCTGGTCCTTACTTGTTATGGAACGGCGCACCTCCAGCCAGGCAGGGATGTTCTTAGGTCTTTTTCTGGGCCAGTCGAACGTTCATAAAACCACAAGTTATCATTGGAGCGGCGGAGAGACCCCTTACGCGCATGCACGCCATCACCACCACCCACACCCTGCACGCCTGCCCCACCCCCTCCCACAGCACACACCTTACCTCTATTGTCCTCACTTCCTTCCATCTGTCTTTCTCCTGCCAGTCTACACACCTTTCTCTTCATTCACTCTTCCCTTCCTCACCCATCTGCCACTAACCCATCCATTACCCCATCTCTGTGAGCCGTCAGGATATAGCATCTGTTCACATAAACATGGACAAGAGCTGGGTTGGGTATGTGTGCTTTATATAGACTTTTCTCCCCTCTGTGTGTCAGGCTCAGAGAAGAGCAGGTGCCCACACATACTAATAAACTCCTCCATAACCCTTCTACTGACCAGGGTTCAATTCCATTTAAATTTCAGTCAATTCAGAAGGTTTATTTTTTGTATATATTTTTTTTATTTCACCTTTATTTAACCAGGTAGGCTAGTTGAGAACAAATTCTCATTTACAACTGCGACCTGGCCAAGATAAAGCACAGCAGATTGACACATACAACAACACAAAGTTACACATGGAATAAACAAACATACAGTCAATAATACAGTAGAAAAAAAGTATATATACAGTGTGTGCAAATGAGGTAATATAAGGGAGGTAAGGCAATAAATAGGCCGTGGTGGCGAAGTAATTACAATATAGCAATTTAACACTGGAATGATAGATGTGCAGAAGATGACTGTGCAAGTAGAGATACTGGGGTGCAAAGTAGCAAGATAAATAAATAAAAACAGTATGGGGATGAGGTAGTTGGATGGGCTGTTTACAGATGGGCTATGTACAGGTGCAGTAATCTGTGAGCTGCTCTGTCAGCTGATGCTTAAAGCTAGTGAGGGAGATATTAGTCTCCAGCTTCAGTGATTTTTGCAGTTCGTTCCAGTCATTGGCAGCAGAGAGCTGGAAGAAAAGGCAGCCAAAGGAGGAATTGGCTTTGGGGGTGACCAGTGAGATATACTGTACCTGCTAGAGCGCGTGCTATGGATGGGTGCTGCTATGGTGACCAGTAAGCTGAGATAAGGTGGGGCTTTACCTAGCAGAGACTTGTAGATGACCTGGAGCCAGTGGGCTTGGCGACGGGTATGAAGCGAGGGCCAGCCAACGAGAGCGTACAGGTCGCAATGGTGGGTAGTATATAGGGCTTTGGTGACAAAACGGATGGCGTTGTGATAGACTGCATCCAATTTGTTGAGTAGAGTGTTGGAGGCTATTTTATAAATGACATCGCCAAAGTCAAGTATCGGCAGGATGGTCAGTTTTATGAGGGTATGTTTGGCAGTATCAGTGAAGTGATTTGTAGTTGTCCACATATTCTAAGTCAGAACCGTCCAGAGTAGTGATGCTGGACAGGCAGGCAGGTGAGGGCAGTGATCGGTTGAAGAGCATGCATTTAGTTTTTACTTGCATTGAAGAACAGTTGGAGGCCACAGAAGGAGAGTTGTATGGCATTGAAGATCGTCTGGAGGTTAGTTAACACAGTGTCCAAAGAAGGGCCGGAAGTATACAGAATGGTGTCGTATGCGTAGAGGTGGGATGTGTTTGCGCTGGTCCATTCTAACTTGACCAACATCAACACAATCTCCACACGACACCATCCACATACAGTATCAGTCAAGGGTTTTCCTTTATTTTTACTATTTTCTTCATTGTTTAATACTAGTGAAGACTTCAAAACTATGAAATAACACATATGGAATCATGTAGTAAACAACAAAGTGTTCAACAAAACAAAATATATATTCTTATTTGAGATTCTTCAAAGTAGCCACCCTTTGCCTTGATGACAGCTTTGCACTGTCTTGTCATTCTCTCAACCAGCTTCATGTGGTAGTCACCTGGAATGCATTTAAATGAATAGATATCCTTTGTTAAAAGTGAATTTGTGTAATTTTTTTCCTTCTTAATGTGTTTGAGCCAATCAGTTTTGTTGAAAAAGTTTTGTTGTAACAAGGTAGAGGTGGTGTACAGAAGATAGCCCTATTTAGTAAAAGACCAAGTCCATATTATGGCAAGAACAGTTCAAATAAGCAAAGAGAAACAACAGTCCATCATTACTTTAAGACATGAAGGTCAGTCTGTACTGAACATTTCAAGAACGTTGAACGTTTCTTCAAGTGCAGTCGCAAAAACCATCAAGTGCTATGATGAAGCTGGCTCTCATGAGGACCGCTACAGGAAAGAAAGATCCAGCGTTACCTCTGCTGCAGAGGATAAGTTAATTAGAGTTAACTGCACCTCAGATTGCAGCCCAAATAAATGCTTCACAGAGTTCAAGTAAGAGACTCATCTCAACATCATCTGTTCAGAAAAGACTGCGTGAATGAGGCCTTCATGGTGGAATTGCTGCAAGGAAACCATTACTATGAACACCAATAATAAGAGACTTGCATGGGCCAACAAACACGAGCAATAGACATTAGACGGGTAGAAATCTCTCATTTGGTCTGATGAGTCCACATTTTTGTGAGACTCAGAGTAGGTGAATGGATGATCTCCGTGTGTGTGGTTCCCAATGTGAAGCATGGAGGAGGAGGTGTGTTGATGCTTTGCTGGTGACACTGTCAGTGATTTATTTAGAATTCAAGACACACTTAACCAGCATGGCTTCCACAGTATTCTGCAGAGATACGCCGTCCCATCTGGTTTGTGCTTAGTGGGACTATCATTTATTTTTCAACAGGACAATGACACAAAAACACACCTCCAGGCTGTGTAAGGGCTATTTGACCAAGGAGAGTGATAGAGTGCTGCATCAGATAACCTGGCCACCACAATCACCCGACCTAAACCAGCCGAGGTGGTTTAAAGCATTCCTCATGAAGCTGGTTGAGAGAATGCCAAAGCTGTTCTCAAGGCAAAGGGTGGCGTCTTTGACAAATATAAAATATTCCAAATATTTTGATTTGTTTAACACTTTTTTGGTTACTACATGATTCCATATGTGTTATTTTACAGTTTTGATGTCTTCACTATTATTCTACAATGTAGAAACTAGTAAAAAAAATAAAAAAAACCTTGAATGAGTGCTGTAGGTGTGTCCATACTTTTGACTGGATCTGTACACTACATCTAGATCCACAACCCCCCCCTTCTCTTTCTACTCTAGTGTTCTTTGTTTATCATCTAGTACCCTCTGCTCTCGCCGAGTTCTCTCCAAGTTCTCCCTAGCACCCTCTCCTCCCCCTAGTGCAGTCTAAATTGTTCTCCCCTCCAATGTTCAAGCTAATTCTTACACCTCTCTTTCTTCTATCCCTCTCTCCCCTCACCTACTTCTCTTTGGCAACTTTTGTTCCCTCCATACCCTGCTCACTCGTTTCTCCCCCATGAACTTGCCTCGCTCCACTCGATACAACATTTGCACGGTAAATGGGGTGAACTAAAGAAAATACTTTTCAAAATCTTCTCAGTGTATTTTAATATCTGCCCAGAAGTCACGCTTCCGTCCCTGTACCGTGCACTGTGAAAATATTATCACATAGGTATTTTTAGTTACCTTTCCCTGGTTTGTTTTTGCCATGTATAGCGCACCTTGTTCCATAGAATAACGCTGATTTCTTACATGTAAATAAAAAATAAAAAAGCTTACCTGAATTAAATGTTATTTTCTGAGATGAATGAGAGGCTTTCGAAATATCTCCATCCTTGAGTTCTCAAACTAAGGTAAAGTATGCAGTCACTTAGTCAGTTACAATATACAACATTGACATGACATAAAGATCAGTTTAGATGAATGATGAACTTGAGGTGTACAATATTTTATATATATGTACAATATTGAATATTATTCATATGGGTAAATATTGTGTCAGGCATATAGTACGTTTATGAACTCATTAAAAGAACATTGGACTTGATCAAAGTAATATTATCCTTCGATGATCCGACATCCCACGTGTTACCTAAACACATTAGATGAATGATAATTTAATAGGAAAATAACATTCCATTTTTTACAACTCATATTCACACCAAAGTCGTGTGAGTCTGGAGCAAATGTGTCATAGACAGTGACTTCAAAATAAATGTCATGCAATAAAAGTAGACTATACTACCCATATTCCATTTTCACCACCGAAGCATACTTTCTCTGCAATTACGCTCATATACTTATCCAGTATAATTCCAACACTATCTTGATTGAACAGAGAATCTTTCTATAAAACAGGTTACAGGTAGCAAAGTGACAGATTCAGTAAACATTAAGATATACTGAGTCACCACAGAGTACACAGCTCCCAGGCTATTTCCTGAAGATTTTGGGCACTTTCTGGCATGAAGTACTCGTGATTAATAATGCTACTTGCTAGCATCGTCAACAACAAAGGGTGTAAATAGAGGCTTTTTTTTTTAAAGGTCAAGATGACTGACTTTCAACATCGCTAAAACGTTGTTTAAAAAAATATATTTTCTGGCTTATTGGGTCAAATCTGGATCTCAAATTATCCCTACATAGATTTTCACCACCCTCTCATGGACTCTGTACAATTTCAATACATGTCAGAAAACCCCATGTTAGAAAATTAAAACTATTCCAATAATATTTCCATAATATTACAGAGGCCAACCAAAATTCACACAAGTCATCAGAAACACCTTTTTAAAGTCTCTGTGTGGAAGATTTATTGCATAGTCAGCACAAGAGACACGTGGGATTTTAAAAGTGAATCATTCATGTTTTTAACTGCCTGTGTTTCCTCAAATCAGGTTTGCCTTCACACTGTGCTCTCCCTCAACGATAGCAACTGGGAGGTGACTGGCATAAACTGCAACAGGTTTGCTATGGGTTACTGTTTCATGGGTGTGTGTGTGTGTATGATTTGGGTGCGTGATTTGAGTAATATACATTGCTTCAGGACTGACTGTCGCCAGATTGAACTCGTCAACAGAGGACATGACAGTGTTCCTCCGTGGACTCTTTCTAGAACAAAAAAAACAGCAGGTATAATAAGCCAGATCTTGTACAGATACAGTACACGGCCTAATGCAGCCACGAGAGAGCGGTCTGCCTGTTAAACAGAGTAGCTGGGGCCACTGTGGCCGAACTTTAGTCACATATGAAACCTGAGGCGGGCAACGGATTATGCACAAACCCAACTGCTTTGCCAAATGAAAATGTAGATCTTGGCGGTGCATTGGCCATTTTTCCTCCACCGCACTAGCAGTAAGTCCCTGACGCACACGGCGCTCGGATGTTATAAAAAAGGCTTTATGCATTCAATAATTGTTTAACAGTTACATAAAATGTAATTAACTGCTGGTTGCTACTTAGGTTACATCCACAGGACTCCCTAGCCATTCCCCCTCCACCCCTCCATCACCCCCCACCCCCGTTAATTAACAAGGCACCCTTGACGGGCTTGGAGCATGTCGATCTGTGGACCGACACGGAGCTAGAGTGGTCAGGTAGAGTATACCTCTATAAAATATCCCATCATGCATCACACCCATAGCTAGGAGCTCAGAGCATATGTTAGGGCCTCCTTCCTCGATGAAGTCATCCATTCTGCCCAATCTCAGCGGTGGGTGATTTATGCCTTCCCCTGCTCCGCTCCACCATTGTATTTCAGCTCCATTAAAAATCATTGGCAGATGAGGGCAGAAACAATGTTTTGAGAAAGAATGGCAGGTCAGAGAGGGTTACCTCACATAAAAGAGAAGGAGGTTTCACTTCGGAGCGGCTACAGTGTATTTTATTCTCTGCTCTTCCCTCCACTCATCCACAATGGAGGTCAATATTGACTCCCATGATGAAAGCTATGAATATGTTCAATAGCAGTATGCTCTGTTGAAATTGATACCAAATCGCCCCTGTCCATAGTTTGAATGGTGCCAGCACACAGCACAGTGTGAGTCCATACATCATGGCTGTAGCCAACCACTGTGCAGCGACAGCATCGGTTCCTTCTGCCTCTACTAATTATGTCCCTAATTATATTAATTAATAATTATTGTAATCAAATCAGCCGTTCTTGTTCAATTTGTCTAGGCTTCCCACCTGCTCTATGGTTTCGCTAATCGTTGGCGTTGGGGATTTTGTCATTCAATCTCTGCAAATACATTTGCCCATTTGTGGTCCGGGGAACAGCGGGCTTTCTTGAGAGGGCAGTCAATTCTGCCATGTCCTCACCCCAGGAACCTGGCTCCAGACCACTGGTGTTCAGGTGGCTCCACTATCTGACTTAGTATTGGTCTCTGGGTCTTTTCCTCTTGATGTATTTGTCGGGGCTGTGGCGGCATTCCTGTGAACAACCCTGGGTTTTAATCTCTGTTACTTTAGGCCATTCCAATGCAAAATATCAATCAATCATGTGTTGTGTGTGATACAATTTTCCTTACTCAGCGATATACCTCAAATCCTTATGTGGGCTCCTTGCCTTCTCGTGAGGAGCTGGTAAGATACAGGCCCGCATTCCTTCAGATAGACTCTTGTCAAACACATGGGTTTCTGTTACAGCTGTAACATCCCTACAGACCGTGGGGGTTGAGCGAGAGAGGGTGGTCGTGGAGCAACAGACAAGACTGTATATTTGAACAGTGTACAGCACTCTGCTAAAAAACGTGCTTGCCTTGTGTAGGCCGCGATCGAAACAGCCTTTCCCACCTTTTCCAGAGCCACCGGCGGCGCTGACATGTTGCGTCTGTCATCCCTAGCCGTCTCATGGCTGTCATCGTACCCCACCCCCCCCCCCTCGAGTACATCCGCCACCCTTCCTCAAGCCACCCCTCTGTCCTATGCCACAGCTCTCTCGTTATTTATTAATATTGACTTAAATTGCCTGGACATCGTACACCCTCCATCGCATACAAGCTTCCCCCTTTTCTCGACACGAGGAATTGGAAAGGGTATTGGTTTATGTTACATGTGTATGTATTTCATACAATTTGGTTTGGTTTCATATTTCAGTGGCCGAGGTTACTGTATCCCCCTTGGAGGGTTACACTAGCATAGGAAGAGCTGTGTATGGAGTCTAGTGACAGCTAGGGGTTTTCCAACGCTAGATATGGAACAGTGAGGGAGATGCTACAGTAGGCTATAACAACGGGCTATATAGTCAAATAGAAATAATCCAAATATGTCTCAAATAAAGCCTTAATGTGTGGAGGATGGCTTTGCCTAAACATATCAATTCATACTTTGAATTATGTTTGGGAGTATGGGTAAAAAAAGAGATCTTGTTGCGTAAGACGTCATTCCTTATTTGATACATTCGTGGCTCTCAGAGCACCAGATAAACTTTATCTTAGGAGATGTAGATACCAACAGCAGTGACTGAGTATGTGAGCATTTGCAGAGCTCGGGGCTTGCTAAAGCCAGGAGTATGCACCTTAGTTATTGAGAGGTAATCTCTCTCGTCGCGATACGGCTGTACGTGTTTCTTTAAGTCATCAAATAAAATATACTAACTAGCTGACAGCAATGGGAGCGGCAGTGCAACAGTGGACTACAAAAAAACCTCTGCATCAGACACAGAGGGACGGTTTCCTGTAGCGCGGCGCTGTTGATCTTAAACTTTCTCCTGTCAGTTCAGAGGCTGAGGCAGTATGAGGCGGGACTAGAGAGCTGGTGGTGGGGCTGCTGTGTGTGTGTGTGTGTGTGTGTGTGTGTGTGTGTGTGTGTGTGTGTGTGTGTGTGTGTGTGTGTGTGTGTGTGTGTGTCCGTGCATGCTTGTGTGAGTACATGCATTTATAGGATTGGCTATGGGGGTTTCACACTGGGTGTCCCATCTCCGCAGACAATCTCCAAGCTGTTATTCCCATCCATTAATCATGGGGCTAATTTGTTTTCACACAGCCTTGCTGACAGAGAGGGACTATTATTACAGTACCAGCGCTCAGGGTCGTCCCGCTGAGCTGAGGCGTTCTTTATCCCCTTCACTAAACTCTCCCCTCCTCCCGCCTCCAAGCCGCTGTTGGACTATCACACACACTTAGGCTGGATGATCCGCCTGGTCCTATGGGTCTGGAGCAGTGTGTGTGTGTGTGTGTGTGTGTCTGTATAAGCCTGTAAGGGAGTGTGTGTGTGTGTGTGTGTGTGTGTGTGTGTGTGTGTGTGTGTGTGTGTGTGTGTGTGTGTGTGGGTTCGACCCTGTCAAATGCATGGTTTCCAATGGTGACAGTGTTGTAGTGACAGACAGGCTTCTCAAACAAAGAACAGAAATACCTCACACAGGGGCCACGGCAACAGATATGGAATATACAGAAGTTGCTTGAACTGGATCTACTATACTGTATTATTGATATTCCTTCACACTCATGCTTATACACATACTGTACTGTACAGTATGTGTCTGGACATACCAATTCACACACAGCTTTTTCTATCAAAGTAAATCAATTCCATTTTGTCCGGAATCCCAAAGTTTGATCAAACCAGGCACTGTACTTTAACGAGGACAGGACAAGTTATGCTACCCTGCATAGACCATTTTATCCATTAGCTATTAGCTTCCTCTACTGAAGTAATGTGACCTGAAGCGCGTAGCACACAGTCAGAAGGATCCAGAAGGATGGGGACAGATAGAGAGGGAATGGTAGGAAGAGGAAAATAGGGAGGGGAAAGTGAACAGAGAGTGAGGGATATAGAGAGGAGGAATGAGACAAAATGGTGAACATAGAGAGGGAGGAGCCAGAGAGAGACAGAAAGAGGGAAGGGGAGAGGGACCCTCTGAAGCAGAGGTTCGGGCTCTCTTGGAGATGAACATTGCTCTGATACAGTGTAATCAGTGTGGAGGGGAGGGACTAGGGAAACTAGGAAACCTGGGAATGACGGATTGGACTCAGTGGCTGGGCCCTGAAAAGTGGATTAAATGTCTGAAATGACACATTGAGAGAACCAATCATGGATTTGGCAACCGGACCAAGAAAAGAACCACTTGGTTTCAACTACTTCAACCACTTTGTGTTTTTCAATCCTTTCCTTCAACATCTCCTCCGCTTTTTTTTCCCTTTCCACTTTCTCTCGAAGCGCTCATAAATGGACCTCTTCATTTCTTATTTCCTCGCTCGAGGGGTATAAAACGTTAGAATGAACCATCAGAAGAATCTAAACATAGATACTGAATCTATAAATCGCTCTGCGTCTCAGTTTTATTCATTCCCATGTATAGTCTACCACATACGCTGCAGTCTTTCCTATGTATATGTATTCTGCACGTGCTGGGAGTGAGGTGTGTGTATGTTTCCTCTGGGGTCGTTTGATTATGTCTTTGTCCGTCACCAGAGGGCTTTTAAGTGCAGGGGCCTTGCTCTGGATGACATAATGTTGGGGGGGGGGGGGGGGGGGTTCAGTCAGTCAGTTGAACCTATTTCCTCTCAGGTAATAAATAGCCCAGTGCTTTTAACGAAGCTAAACCAAGACGGGAGTCAAACCAATGAAAACAAAATATATCTAAACGCCAAAAAGAGATGGAGGGAACATTGGAGAAAGATAGAGAGAGAGAGAACATAGAAAATATGGTGTTAAATAGGTTGAGAGAGGTATAGAGAGAGGGAACAAGAGCATGGAAAAATTGCGACATGTACAGAGAGGGTCAGGAGAGAGACACACCATGGAAAAAGAGCAACAAGTAGGTAGATAGAGAGAGGCAGAGAGAGATGGAGCAAGAGAGAAAGAGAGCATGGAAAAAGAGTGATAGATAGAGAGGGTCAGGAGGGAGAGAGGGAGAACATAGAGCAGAACGAAGGTTCAGACGCTGTGGTATCTTTCTGGCACCAGAATTTTTGAGTGATTGCACCTTTTCAGGAAACCTTTCCTTCTGGAGCTAAAACTAACTTCTAGTGAGGAAACCAGACAGTGCAAATATCAGAGAGAAAATAAGACTTGCAATTAGATTTTCCTTTCCTGATGTATCATTTATTTAGGAAATGAGTCAACCCTGATCCCTGTGCTACACCTTGGCCTCACAATGGCGGTACAGTATGGTATGCACACACACACACACACACACACACACACACACACGAGTATGCACATACAGACGCAGGCACACACACACACACACACACACACACACACACACACACACACACACACACACACACACACACACACACACACAGACACACACGCACACGCACACACATACTAACAATCTATACAGTAGGGTAAAGCATGAAGCTACCTAACCAGACATTAGACCAATGGAGAGGAGAAAATGCATTACCATTCATCACTGAAAATGTGCATGCGGTGGTAGATATACAGTGGGGAGAACAAGTATTTGATACATTGCCGATTTTGCAGGTTTTCCTACTTACAAAGTATGTAGAGGTCTGTAATTTTTATCATAGGTACACTTTATCATAGGTACAGAAAATCCAGAAAATCCCATTGTATGATTTTTAAGTAATTAATTTGCATTTATTGCATGACATTTTGATACATCAGAAAAGCAGAACGTAATATTTGGTACAGAAACCTTTGTTTGCAACTACAGAGATCATACGTTTCCTGTAGTTCTTGACCAGGTTTGCACACACTGCAGCAGGGATTTTGGCCCACTCCTCCATACAGACCTTCTCCAGATTCTTCAGTTTTCGGGGCTGTCGCTGGGCAATACGGACTTTCAGCTCCCTCCAAAGATTTTCTATTGGGTTCAGGTCTGGAGACTGGCTAGGCCACTCCAGGACCTTGAGATGCTTCTTACGGAGCCACTCCTTAGATGTCCTGGCTGCGTGTTTCAGGTCGTTGTCATGCTGGAAGACCCAGCCACGACCCATCTTCAATGCTCTTACTGAGGGAAGGAGGTTGTTGGCCAAGATCTCGCGATACATGGCCCCATCCATCCTCCCCTCAATATGGTGCAGTCATCCTGTCCCCTTTGCAGAAATGCATCCCCAAAGAATGATGTTTCCACCTCCATGCTTCACGGTTGGGATGGTGTTCTTGGGGTTGTACTCATCCTTCTTCTTCCTCCAAACTCGGCGAGTGGAGTTTAGACCAAAAAGCTCTATTTTTGTCTCATCAGACCACATGACCTTCTCCCATTCCTCCTCTGGATCATCCAGATGGTCATTGGCAAACTTCAGACGGGCCTGGACATGCGCTGGCTTGAGCAGGGGGACGTTGCGTGCGCTGCAGGATTTTAATCCATGACGGCGTAGTGTGTTACTAATGGTTTTCTTTGAGACTGTGGTCCCAGCTCTCTTCAGGTCATTGACCAGGTCCTGCCGTGTAGTTCTGGGCTGATCCCTCACCTTCCTCACAATCATTGATGCCCCACGAGGTGAGATCTTGCATGGAGACCCAGACCGAGGGTGATTGATCATCATCTTGAACTTCTTCCATTTTCTAATAATTGTGCCAACAGTTGTTGCCTTCTCACCAAGCTGCTTACCTATTGTCCTGTAGCCCATCCCAGCCTTGTGCAGGTCTACAATTTTACCCTGATGTCCTTACACAGCTCTCTGGTCTTTGCCATTGTGGAGAGGTTGGAGTCTGTTTGATTGAGTGTGTGGACAGGTGTCTTTTATACATGTAACAAGTTCAAACAGGTGCAGTTAATACAGGTAATTAGTGGAGAACAGGAGGGCTTCTTAAAGAAAAACTGTGAGAGCCGGAATTCTTACTGTTTGGTAGGTGATCAAATACTTATGTCATGCAATAAAATGCAAATTAATTACTTAAAAATCATACAATGTGATTTTCTGGATTTTTGTTTTAGATTCCATCTCTCATAGTTGAAGTGTATCTATGATAAAAAAATTATAGACCTCTACATGCTTTGTAAGTAGGAAAACCTGCAAAATCGGCAGTCGATCAAACACTTGTTCTCCCCACTGTATATCCACAAGACTTCACCATTGCAGTGAACTTCTTAGGGATAGGCGTCCCGTCAACAGAACAGGTGTAATCATGCAGCGCCGTGTGTCACGATCGCAGATTTTAGAGAAACAACAAATGCTGGTACATATAAGTGTCTTATATCGACTGAAAGCTTAAATTGTTGTTAATATAACTGCACTGTCCAATTTACAGTAGCTATTACTGCGGAAAAATGCCATGCTATTGTTTGTGGAGAGGTCCTAACAACAAAACACTTTTTTCACCACGATAGGTTTGATAAATTCACCTCTGAAGGTGAAATGTGTACTTACATTCTGAAATCTTGCTCTAATTTATCATCCAAAGGGTCCCAGATATAACATGAAGTGAGCACCAATTGGGGTCAAACAAAGCTAGCTAGATAGCCAATGAGCTGGGCTTCACGGGAGTATGTGGAAACCCAGTATCTGTCGCAAAATGTTGCTGCTAACCTTGTGCGACATCAAGCCTTTTCCTTTTGGACAAAATTATAAGAATATGGAGAGTTATGAAGTTATGAAAACTGGATGTTTTGCAAATATTGAACTTATATATATCTACTAATACAAGAAACGATAAATCAAAGTCGAAGTATACAGATTTGACGATATTCTTGCAGAAAAATTTGATGTGAATGTAAATGTCTCCTTCACGATTTGCCCAAATGTACCTGGGTGACTTCACACTAAATGTCATGTAGTTTGCTCTTACTTCAAGTTATCCGTCTGCACATACACTGCCTCCATCTTGTGGACACCATCGGAATTACAACCAGAGTGGTGGCTGGATTTGGGACCTTTCTGTTGCATTTCAAAGATGGTGGTAGAAAAATAACTGTTGTTTTTTTCTTGGTAATTTCTTCTACCAGATCTATTGTGTTAAATTATCCTACATTCAATTCACATTTCCACAAACTTCAAAGTGTTTCCTTTGAAATGGTACCAAGAATATGCATATCCTTGCTTCAGGGCCTGAGCTACAGGCAGTTAGTTATATTTGGGTCAGATCCTTTTTTTTGGCGACATTTGAAAAAAATGTCATTTTAGGCAAAAATTAAGAAGCCTTTTGGACATAGACTTGGTACTTACTATGAAAAAATCAAATATTTAAGTTGTGTATATTTCTTAGTTTCTATTTGATTACTTTATTATTTTTCATCCCTTAAAACTAGTTAGGTATAGGCGGGATACAAATGTCTCAACTGGCCAATTTCCAAGGAAAATGCAGTGAGCCAGATTCAAATAAAATACTATAAAATTCAAACTTTCATTAAATCACACATGTAAGATACTCAATTAAAGATACACTCATTGGGAATACAGCCAACATGTCAGATTTTAAAAATGCTTTTCGGCAAAAGCATAAGAAGCTATTATCTGATAGCCTGCACCATCTGCACCAGCAGTAAACAAAGGAGTTAGCATATTTCAACCCTGCAGGCGCTACACAAAACGCTGAAATAAAATATAAAACATGCATTACCTTTGACGAGCTTCTTTTGTTGGCACTCCAATATGTCCCATAAACATCACAATTGGTCCTTTTGTTTGATTAATTCCATCCATATATATCAAAAATGTCAATTTATAAAGTGCGTTTGATCCAGAAAAAAACTGCTTACAAAAAACGCAACGTCACTACAAAATATTTGAAAAGTTGCCTATAAACGTTGCCAAAATATTTCAAACTACTTTTGTAATACAACTTTAGGTATTTTTAACGTTAATAATCGATCAAATTGTAGACGGGCAATCAATACAGGAAAGAAAACAAACCAGCGCCACTTTTCATGTCTTGCGCAACTCACATAAGTGTCCCCAGTTCCTAGTTGGCCTACTTCTTCATTGCACAAAGGAATAACCTCAACCGAATTCCAAAGACTGGTGACATCCAATGGAAGCGGTAGGACCTGACAACAGGTCCCTAAGAAATATCCATTGGCAATAACAAGTCAGGGAACAGAGAGAGGAAAAAATAAAACCTGAACAGTTAGTCCTCAGGGTTTTGTCTGCTACATAAGTTCTGTTATACTCACAGACACGATTCAAACAGTTTTAGAAACTTCAGAGTGTTTTCTATCCAAATATAGGAATAATATGCATATATTATATTCCTGACATGAGTAACAGGAAGTTGAAATTGGGCATGCTATTTATCCAAAAGTAAAAATTCTGCCCCCTAGCCCCAAGAGTTCTCTGCTCAGGCAGTTTCAGTCAGCCAGCCAGACCATGTAACGTTATCTGCTCCCCATACTGTAGTCTTTAGTCATCCTATTTAGCTAGCCTGCTTAAGTATGCTGCAGAGCTGTCTGACAAAATCATTTTACTAGTAGATAAGTCATACATTCACAAACTGTCTTTGTCCCGCTTGTCATTGTGTTGTGTATCCTCTCATGCGGTCTATGCCTTCTGTGTGTATCTCTAACCTAACATAGCAGGCTAGAAGTGTGTCTTTCTGGCGATTTGTAAATGTCTGAGCAGGAAAAAAACAGGTGCAAAGGATCATGGTCATTGTAGTTAATTACCACATTTCTGACCTTAACTATGTTGAATATTTGCTAAATGAAAACTACAACTACCTTCAGCCCAGCGTCCCAAAAAACGAAGTGTTCAGCCCACCCCAACAACTTCAAGTAACCGAACCGGCATGGATACACGGATGCATGCACACACACACATACACACATGTAGGCCCCCCCCTCCCCCTTGGACACACACATAAAACAACTCTTTATTATGGTGTTTATTATTCCTACCTGTCACACCATTGGTAATTAATTCCAATCAATAAGACACTCTTTCTTTGCCCTAATTTGTTTAGTTGATTTTCCCCCCTCCAGGAGGAATGAGAGGCAATTCAAAGTGCATAAACAGCCAGTAATGTAGACACCGAACCGACACCCGAACCGGCACTTTTAATAACCTGCAATGATTCCTGGGCAAATCTGATTGCATTTTGTGCAGCACACTGCCTTCACCAAACAGAACTGCCTGGGCTGGGCACTCCCTCCATGTTGCTGGAAGCCCATGGCTTCTGTAAAGCTAAAGGAAATGTGTTAGTGTACAGTGCCTTGCGAAAGTATTCGGCCCCCTTGAACTTTGCGACCTTTTGCCACATTTCAGGCTTCAAACATAAAGATATAAAACTATATTTTTTTGTGAAGAATCAACAACAAGTGGGACACAATCATGAAGTGGAAGGACATTTGTTGGATATTTCAAACTTTTTTAACAAATCAAAAACTGAAAAATTGGGCGTGCAAAATTATTCAGCCCCTTTACTTTCAGTGCAACAAACTCTCCAGAAGTTCAGTGAGGATCTCTGAATGATCCAATGTTGACCTAAATGACTAATGATGATAAATACAATCCACCTGTGTGTAATCAAGTCTCCGTATAAATGCACCTGCACTGTGATAGTCTCAGAGGTCCGTTAAAAGCGCAGAGAGCATCATGAAGAACAAGGAACACACCAGGCAGGTCCGAGATACTGTTGTGAAGAAGTTTAAAGCCGGATTTGGATACAAAAAGATTTCCCAAGCTTTAAACATCCCAAGGAGCACTGTGCAAGCGATAATATTGAAATGGAAGGAGTATCAGACCACTGCAAATCTACCAAGACCTGGCCGTCCCTCTAAACTTTCAGCTCATACAAGGAGAAGACTGATCAGAGATGCAGCCAAGAGGCCCATGATCACTCTGGATGAACTGCAGAGATCTACAGCTGAGGTGGGAGACTCTGTCCATAGGACAACAATCAGTCGTATATTGCACAAATCTGGCCTTTATGGAAGAGTGGCAAGAAGAAAGCCATTTCTTAAAGATATCCATAAAAAGTGTTGTTTAAAGTTTGCCACAAGCCACCTGGGAGACACACCAAACATGTGGAAGAAGGTGCTCTGGTCAGATGAAACCAAAATTGAACTTTTTGGCAACAATGCAAAACGTTATGTTTGGCGTAAAAGCAAACATCCCTACTGTCAAACATGGTGGTGGCAGCATCATGGTTTGGGCCTGCTTTTCTTCAGTAGGGACAGGGAAGATGGTTAAAATTGATGGGAAGATGGATGGAGCCAAATACAGGACCATTCTGGAAGAAAACCTGATGGAGTCTGCAAAAGACCTGAGACTGGGACGGAGATTTGTCTTCCAACAAGACAATGATCCAAAACATAAAGCAAAATCTACAATGGAATGGTTCAAAAATAAACATATCCAGGTGTTAGAATGGCCAAGTCAAAGTCCAGACCTGAATCCAATCGAGAATCTGTGGAAAGAACTGAAAACTGCTGTTCACAAATGCTCTCCATCCAACCTCACTGAGCTCGAGCTGTTTTGCAAGGAGGAATGGGAAAAAATGTCAGTCTCTCGATGTGCAAAACTGATAGAGACATACCCCAAGCGACTTACAGCTGTAATCGCAGCAAAAGGTGGCGCTACAAAGTATTAACTTAAGGGGGCTGAATAATTTTGCACGCCCAATTTTTCAGTTTTTGATTTGTTAAAAAAGTTTGAAATATCCAATAAATGTCGTTCCACTTCATGATTGTGTCCCACTTGTTGTTGATTCTTCACAAAAAAATACAGTTTCATATCTTTATGTTTGAAGCCTGAAATGTGGCAAAAGGTCGCAAAGTTCAAGGGGGCCGAATACTTTTGCAAGGCACTGTATTTATAAAGCCCTTTCTACACCAGCAGACAAACAGAAACCCAGCCTGAAACACCCAAAGAGAACGCCATGCAAATGTAGAAGCACGGTGGCTAGGAAAAACTCCCTAGAAAGACAGGAACTTATAAAGAAACTTAGAGAAACTAGGCTCTGAGGGGTGGCCAGCCCTCTTCTGGCTGTGCCAGGTGGAAATTATAAGAGTACATGGCCAATTAAGGCCAGATCGTTCTACAAGATGTTCAAACGTTCATAGATGACAAACAATTCGAAACAGCAGATCCAAGATAAGTAGCACGTCGGTGAACAGTTTGGGGTTCCATAACCACAAGCAGAACAGTAGAAACTGGATCAGCAGCATAAACAGGTGGACTGGGGACAGGGAAAGCCAGGAGTCGTCAGGTCAGGTAATTTTGCACGCCCAATTTTTCAGTTTTTGATTTGTTAAAAAAGTTTGAAATATCCAATAAATGTCGTTCCACTTCATGATTGTGTCCTTCTTGTTGTTGATTCTTCACAAAAAAATACAGTTTTATATCTTTATGTTTGAAGCCTGAAATGTCGCAAAGTTTGTACCAATTTGTAGAGTCACAAGCTTGATGTAGTCATTGCGTGCTGTGAATGTGGGACCAAATATTACACGTTTGTACTGCTTTATTACACATATAAGTGAATTTGTCCAAATACTTTGGTCCCCTAAAATGGGGGGTCTATGAACACAAAGTGCTGTAATTTCTAAACGGTTCACCCGATATGTATGAAAATACACTCAGGCTAAAAAATTGACAGTCTGCACTCCATAGTCATTGTATAATTTCAAATCTAACGTTCTGGAGTACATAGTCAAAACAATAAAAACATTGTCACTGTCCCAATGATTTTGGAGCTCACTGTATATCTAAATGTGCCACTGCAACAACTGCTAAAACAGCACATGGCACCACACAGAAAGGCATACATCCATATACACCCCCATAGAACATATTTGTAGTAGCCTGTAACTTTTACTGTATATATTTATATTTTCTATATTTACACATTTGTATTTATTGCTTCTATGCTGGAAATGACATGCCTGTGGAAAGTCAAACACAAGTGAAAGACCTTGTTGTTCGGGTTCCAGAAACCTCCTAGCAGATAAGGCCTAGAGTCTCCATGGAAACGTAAGCCTTGCAGAGCCAGGATCCAATTTGGGAAACCACAAAATCAACACAAACCGAACGTTCTCAACAGTGAGGGGAGAGGGAGCTAGCGAGACAAACCCAAGGTGTGTTTGTGCAAGTTTAAGGTAGGAGGGAGGTAGCAACTGAACTGGAGTGACCTCGGATGGGTCTCTTTTTTCTGTAATGGGATAGAGGTCTATTGTTGGATTTAGTCGGTTGTATCTGGTTAATGTTGGCTAAATGCGGTGGAGAACAGTCAGTCAATAATACTTTGACAGATTTCTATGACATTTACATTGATGTTTCAACCCAAATTATTTCCAAGAATATTTACCAAAATAAATGTACGAGACATGAAATAAATGAGAAATGGAAATGTAGGCCTTGTTACCGGGGAAACGGAGCGCACAAATATTTAGTCAGAAACTGAACATGTACATTAAACGGTCTTAATCCTATATTGGCTGGAGCAATATGATCATGTTTATAAAAAGAAAAAATAAATCTTGGCTGTGAGATTTATGGACAGAAAACAGGCCCTCTGTGACCAAAACCCGAAACTCTGAGCAACCAAATTCACAATCTTTAAAAAGCAAACAGGGAGTTATAAATTCACTCCCTTTTAATAGTCTGTCGGCACAGCAGAGCTAACCCATACAGTATGCATGCCCATCTCACAAGAAACCCCACAGGATGCTTGTCAATGGGCTGTTCCATTTCCCTTGATAGCACTGAAAAGCCATAGCTTTACATCCAGACTTTTCCCTACGTTCGTATTATTTTTAATTAATCAGACTCCCTTAGGCTCTATACTCTATAGTCTGTTGCCACACAATGACTTCAATGTCCCCAGCAAACCAAAAAGTTCCCAGATAATTTGTTAGGTCACGGCAAATGTCCTCCTAACACAAAAACTATTGTGTCATGTTAATGATTATAGAATGTTTGTATAAAACATTCGCGTGATGAGTCAAGAACGTTCCTAGAACACATGTAATATTTTCTTTAAAGGTTCCCAGAATGTTTCATTAGGTTGTGGAAACAATTTGGACAACAACTGTCCAGTTGTGCAGATAATTGTACAATGTTTCTTTAAGGGTGCAAAAAAGATTTGCCTGATGTTGCAAGAACATTCTCAGGGCACATTTTGTCTGTTATTTAAAGGTTCCCAGAATGTTTCTTTAGGTTGTGGGAACATTGGTAGCATATGATGAGATAAGTTCCCAAAACACAAAAACGGAAGAAAAAAACATCCTTTAATGTTGCAAGGACGTTGACAGAGCAGCCTTACTAAGTCCTTTAAAGGTTCCCAGAACATTTAATTAGGTTGTGGGAACAGTGAAGACATTAATAAAATGTGTAAGTTAAGTTGCACAGGACATTCATATAATGCTGTAAGAATGTTGACAGCACCTGGTCCAAGTTATTTAAAGGTTCCCAGAAAACGTAAGGAAGTTATGGGAGTTGTATGGGATGTTGCAAGAATATTCACATAGGTTGCACAGAACATTCCCATAATGTTGCACAATGTTCCACAATTTCCAAATAAGTTAGTTTATATGATGTTCATAGCATATGTGTTTTAGGTTTAACATAATATTGAAATGATGTTCACACAAAATAAATGTTATCTTGTCTTGGAGGTCCTCATAACATTGAGAAATGACATTTGAACAGCCAAAACCATATTTTTTTACACTTAATATATTGACAATGTCTTAAGTGTGTATATTGAAAATCTGCAACATTTGGTTCCCAATCCAGGTCTTTATTCCTCTGTGCCACCTGGGAAGCACTTTTATATCTTATTTTTTAGTGTATAGACATGGGAGTATGGTCAATATGGAATTCCATGCTTCCTTTTTAGCCTTCTTAGACCTAACTAACACAGGGAAATATCAGTAACTGGGTTATGCCCCATCACTTCACCCATCCTCTTTATATGCTGTGTACTTCTGGGCCCATATTTTCAAGACTATGAGTTCTGATCTAGGACCATCTAGGACCTTTTGCTTTTCAGATCATATCAAGCGTCTCAAAGTAGGAATTATAATGGGTGCGTTTTTACACATTGTTACATCTTAGCCCTCTCTGAGCCAGGGAGGGGGGGTTGTAGGTTAACATAGGGAATTGTTTTAAGATGATCATATCAAGGATCATTTAGCTATTTGATTTAGAATTGTATGATCCCATAAGGTATAGCCAATAGAAATCCAAATAATAAAAGACTCAGATAGTAAAAAAATCCAAAGGAAGTTTGTTCTGAAGTGTCAGTCCGATCCTTATAGAGATTTAAGGAAGCTATTTTAATTATTTTTTACATGTAATTATCATCTTATTTTAGGCACGAAACTATCTTCATATACAGTGCATTCGGAAAGTATTCAGACCCCAGACTTTTGCCACATTTTGATACATTACAGCCTTATTCTAAAATGTATTAAATAAAAAACAATATATGCACACAATACCCAATAATTACAAAGGGAAAAGAGTTTTGTCAAATTATAAAAAAACAAAAAACAGAAATTCCTTATTTACATAAGTATTCAGACTCTTTGCTATGAGACTCGAAATTGAGCTCCTGTTTCCATTGCTCCTCCTTGAGATGTTTCTACAACTTGATTAGAGTCCACCTGTGGTAAATTCAATTTGATTGGACATAATTTGGAAAGGCGAAGACCTGTCTATATAAGGTCCCACAGTTAACAGTGCATGTCAGAGCAAAACCCAAGCCATGAAGTTGAAGGAATTGTCCGTAGAGCTCCGAAACAGGATTGTGTCAAGGCACAGATCTTGGGAAGGGTACCAAAAAATGTCCGCAGCATTGAAGGTCCCCAAGAACACAGTGGTCTCCATCGTTTGTAAATGGAAGAAGTTCGGAATCACCAAGACCAACAGACTGCCCGGCCAAAATGAGAAATCAGGGGAGAAGGGCCTTGGTCAGGGAGGTGACCAAGAACCTGATAGTCACTCTGGCAGTGCTCCAGAGTTCCTCTGTGGAGATGGGAGACTCTTCCAGAAGGACAACCATCTCTGCAGCGCTCCACCAATCACGCCTTTATGGTAGAGTGGCCAGACGGAATCCACTCCTCAGTAAAAGGCACATGGCAGCCTGCTTGGAGTTTGCCAAAAGGCACCTAAATACTCTTAGACCATGAGAAACAAGATTTTCGGGTCTGATGAAACCAAGATTGAACTATTTGGTCTGAATGCAAAGCGTCACGTCTGGAGGAAACCTGACACCATCCCTACGGTGAAGCAGGGCCTGTTCTGTTCCTGACCTGTTCACTGGATGTGCTACCTTGTCCCGGACCTGCTGTTTTGGACCCTCTCTCTACCGCACCTGCTGTCTGTAACTCTGAATGACCGGCTATGAAAAGCCAACTGACATTTACTCCTGAGATGCTGACCTGTTGCACCCTCTACAACCACTGTGATTATTATTATCTGAACATATTGGCCATGTTCTGTTATACTCTCCACCCAGCACAGCCAGAAGAGCCTGGTTCCTCTCTAGGTTTCTTCCTAGGGTTCTGGCCTTTCTAGGGGGTTTTTCCTAGCCACCGTGCTTCTACATCTGCATTGCTTGCTGTTTGGAGTTTTAGGCTGGTTTTCTGTACAGCACTTTGTGACATCGGCTGATGTAAAAATGGCTTTATAAATACATTTGATTGATTGATTGGTGGCAGCATCATACTGTGGGAATGTTTTTAAGTGGTAGGGGCTGGGAGACTAGTCAGGATCGAGGGAAAGATGAACAGAGCAAAGTACAAAGAGATCCTTTACGAAAACCTGCTCCAGAGCTCTCAGGACCTCAGACTGGGGCCAAGGTTCACCTTCCAATAGGACAAAGACCCTAAGCACACAACCAAGACAATGCAGGAGAGGCTTCGGGACAAGTTTCTGAATGTTCTTGAGTGACCCAACCAGAGTGCTGACGAACATCTCTGGAGAGATGTGAAAATAGCTGTGCAGTGACGCTCCCCATCATATCTTACAGAGCTTGAGACGATCAGCAAAGAAGAATGGGAGAAACTCCCTAAATACAGGTGTGCCAAGCTTGTAGCATCATACCCAAGTCGTCTCGAGGCTGTAATCACTGCCAAAGGTGCTTCTTAAGGATCTGACACTTTTTTTCAAATGTCGCCAAAAAAAAGGATGTGACCCAAATCTAACTGCCTGTAGCTAAGGCATTGAAGCAAGGATATGCATATTATTGATACCATTTGAAAGGAAACACTTTGAAGTTTGTGGAAATGTGAAAATAATGTACGATAATATAACACATTAGATTTGGTAAAAGAAAATACAACGAAAAAAGCAATAGTTTAAAAAAAACAATTGTACCATCATCTTTGAAGTCCAAGAGAAAGGCCATAATATATTATTCCAGCCCAGTCGCAATTTAGATTTTGGCCACTAGACGGTGTATGTGTATGTGCAAAGTTTAGACTGATCCAATGAACCATTGCATTTCTGTTCAAAATGTTGTATCAAGACTGCCCAAATGTGACTAATTGGTTTATTAATACCTGTTCAAGTTCATAACTGTGCACTCTCCTCAAACAATAGCATGGTATTATTTAATTTTAATAGCTACTGTAAATTGGACAGTGCAGTTAGATTAACAATAATTGAACCTTTCTGCCAATATCAGATATGTCTTTGTCCTGGGAAATGTTCTTGTTACTTACAACCTCATGCTTATCGCATTAGCCTACTTTAGCTCAACCGTCCCGTGGGGGACCCACTATTTTAACAAAGTACTGAGAAAAGGGTCTGAATACAACAATTTTATGATTATCAGCACGACTGGACAGTTTTTGTGATATGAAAACATGTGCCCCAACTCTAAAGACGGTTCTGGGAACTTTTACACAACCAATTGGGGTTTGCTGGGAAAACATTACTAGTACATTGTGTTATGACATTACCTGCTAACCTAATGAGAACCTTTGGGGGAATGTTCTGTGGTGGTTGTCACAGATGTTGTGCAGAGCCTTTTAGTGAATGTAAGGAGAACATTCCTATGATATTTTATTTAAAGCATAAAAAAATGTGAAAAATGTTTTGTTTGAATGTTTTGGGGAGGTTATCATCCTAATGTTAGATAAAACCCTAACTAGAACTTAAATTAACATCTTAGCTAATGTTCTGGGAATTTTCCCAGTTTGCTGGGTCCATTTTTCTTTTGGTTCAATAACAGCAATGAGAATGACACATGTTCTGTTCAGACTAAGGCTGTCCAAATATGGACACTGTATTATTTATTTATGTCAACTTTCCAGTAACTAATATTATTTTAATTCTGACCTTACCACTATGTCATTGGTATATCACATTTTACCTCATGGGGAGGGGTAAACACAAGGGATAGGGTTGAGAGGGTCTATGAAATGATCAGTCTCTAACTTCTTCCATTATTAAGTCTCATGTGACCCTGAAAAAGTCTTTCTAAGGCTCTGCACCGAGTTTTGAAATCACTGGAATTTCCGGTGGAAGCAGAGTATGATAGCTAAGGAGATGGAGAAAATTAAGGCGTTTAATTGCAAATGTGGAGTCGAAAAGAGAAGGCTGTTGTATAAAACACCTGTTTCCGGATTACATTTTCAAACTAAGGGCAACCATGACATCCGTGACAGAGAGGGAGAAGCGCTCATCCATGTATACGGGTAAGAGAGTCTAGCTAGCTACATTTTCAGATATTATACATTTCAAATGTGGTCAGAAAGTCATTTTCATTGCAAGTTAAAGCGTACTGTTAGATAGCTAGCTAACGTTAGCTGACTGGCTCGCTAGCTAACATATGTGTGTGATCTGTGTAGTAATATTAATCATGTATCAAAACCATTTGCATTGATAGTTATAGCCTAATGTTAGCTAGCTAGCTAACATTAAACTTAGATAGTTGGTTAGCTTCAGATACCTGTAGATTCATGCAGGTTAGTAACCTTATGAGTTTGGGATTATGGTTCATTGTTTAAACAAAAGCCTCCACTATGCAAGTAACCATTTCACGGTACCGTTTACACCTTTTGTATCCTGTGTATGTGACAAATATTAGGCAGTCCAAGTAAAAAAAGCATTCCGGTAGAATGCCCTGCTATTCTTTCGTCACACCGGGAGAGACACTCTAGATCCAAACTGTTATAGATCTATATCCACCCTGCCCTGCCTTCACTAAAGACTTCGAAAGCCAAGTGAACAAACATATCACCGACCATTTTGAATCCCAACTTACCTTCTCTGCTATTCAATCTGGTTTCCGAGCTGGTCACGGGTGCACCTCAGTCACGCTCAAGGTCCTAAACGATATCATAACCGCCATCGATAAAAGACAGTACTGTCAGCCTTCTTCATCGACCTGGCCAAGGCTTTCGACTCTGTCAATCACCGTATTCTTATTGGCAGGCTCAACAGTCTTGGTTTCTCTAATGACTGCCTCATGGTTCACTAACTACTTCTCAGATACAGTTCAGAGAGTCAAATAGTTGTCCGGACCTCTGGCAGTCTCCATTGGGGTGCCACAGGGTTCAACTCTCGGGCCGATGTCGCTCTTGCTGCGGGTGATTCTTCAATCCACCTCTACACAGACAACACCATTCTGTACACATCTGGCCCTTCTTTAGACACTGTGCTAACAAACCTCCAAACGAGCTTCATCGCCATACAACACTCCTTCCGTGGCCTCCAACTGCTCTTAAATGCTAGTAAAACGAAATGCATGCTCTTCAATCGATCACTGCCTGCAGCCGCCGGCCCAACTAGCATCACTACTCTGGATGGTTCTGACTTAGAATATGTGGACAACTATAAATACCTAGGTGTCTTTCTAGACTGTAAACTCTCCTTCCAGACTCACATTAAGCATCTCCAATCCAAACGTTAAATCTAGAATCAGCTTCCTATTTCACAACAAAGCCTCCTTCACTCATGCTGCAAAACATACCCTCGTAAAAATGACTATCCTACTGATCCTTGACTTCGGCAATATCATTTACAAAATAGCCTACAACACTCTACTCAGCAAATTGGATGCAGTCTATCACAGCGCCATCCATTTGGCCCAAGATGGCGTAGCATTAAGTCGTCCTGTCGTGTCGTGTCCCTTGTATATATCGTTTCTTTTTCGTTTTTTACATATTTTTCTTTGCATATCTCTTTAAAAACATTTTGCTAAACCTAAGCTTCCAAATACTCTCCTGCAACCCGCCTCACCCAATGTAGCTATTTTTCCTAAAGTATTTATATTTACTTCGGAACCGGAACCCCTCAACTGAAGCTAGCCAACTAACCACCAGCTATGCTAGCGGTCTTCAGCTAACCGGTCATCAGCTAACCTTTAGCTCGGAAAGCTCTCGCCAGTTCGAACAACGCGACTCTAACCAGAGCATAACGGACCTATTTATTTTTCATCCCCGGATTCATCCCCGGATTCCCACCGCAAACGGAACATTTTTCAGCTGGATCTTCACAACTAGCTATCTAGCTAAACCGCAACCCCGGATGATTACTCCTGGCTAGCGTTTCCACCCACTTAGCTTGAAGCTAGCCCGGCCAGCGCACCTGTGCTACCACCGTAGCATACTCCTGGGCTACAATACCCGGGCCCACGACCGGTCTATCGATGTCACCGCATGAAGAGGAATAAACAGACTCACCCCATCGCGACGTCCCCCAAAGGCTAACTCTCTAGCCCTCGCTATCTCCCTGCTTGCTAATTCGGCCTGCTAACTGCTAGCTTGTCCAGCTCCGGTCCGCTAACTGCTACCTTGTTTAGCCCATGGCCTACAAACTGTTAGCTTGTTAGCACAGGCCTGCTAACCGTCTGAATCGCCGCGTCCCAAACACTCACTGGATCCATATTTACTTTCTATCTCTTTTTGATTTTTAACTTGTTTATACCTTCCGGAAACCTGCCTCACCCAATGTGAATATATATATTATTTTTAATTTTTAGTACACACTCAATAACCCCCAGAAGCTAACCAGCTAACTAGCTACAAGCTATTTAGTCATTGTTAGTTTTTTTAACCTGGATAACACTCGCCAGTCCAGCTTCCCTGCCCCATCCACCGCTGCCCCCTGGACACTGATCTCTTGGCTACATAGCTGATGCACGCTGGACTGTCCATTAATCACGGTACTCCATTCTGCTTGTTTGTTTTATCTGTTGGCCACCTTGCCTAGTCAACGCCATTTTTTTACCTGCTGTTGTTGTGCTAGCTGATTAGCTGTTGTCTCACCTACTGTTTTAGCTAGCTTTCCCAACTCAACACCTGTGATTACTGTATGCCTCGCTGTATGTCTCTCTCAAATGTCAATATGCCTTGTATACTGTTGTTCAGGTTAGTTATCATTGTTTTAGTTCACAATGGAGCCCCTAGTTCCACTCTTCATACCCCTGATAACTCCTTTGTCCCACCTCCCACACATGCGGTGACCTCACCCATTACAACCAGCATGTCCAGAGATACAACCTCTCTCATCATCACCCAGTGCCTGGGCTTACCTCCGCTGTACCCGCACCCCACCATACCCCTGTCTGCGCATTATGCCCTGAATATATTCTACCATGCCCAGAAACCTGCTCCTCTTATTCTCTGTCCCCAACGCTCTAGGCGACCAGTTTTGATAGCCTTTAGCCGCACCCTCATACTACTCCTTCTCTGTTCCGCGGGTGATGTGGAGGTAAACCCAGGCCCTGCATGTCCCCAGGCACCCTCATTTGTTGACTTCTGTGATCGAAAAAGCCTTGGTTTCATGCATGTCAACATCAGAAGCCTCCTCCCTAAGTTTGTTTTACTCACTGCTTTAGCACACTCTGCTAACCCTGATGTCCTTGCTGTGTCTGAATCCTGGCTCAGGAAGGCCACCAAAAATTCAGAGATTTCCATACCCAACTATAACATCTTCCGTCAAGATAGAACTGTCAAAGGGGGAGGAGTTGCAGTCTACTGCAGAGATAGCCTGCAAAGTAATGTCATACTTTCCAGGTCCATACCCAAACAGTTCGAACTACTAATTTTTAAAATTACTCTCTCCAGAAATAAGTCTCTCACTGTTGCCGCCTGCTACCAACCCCCCTCAGCTCCCAGCTGTGCCCTGGACACCATTTGTGAATTGATCGCCCCCCATCTAGCTTCAGAGTTTGTTCTGTTAGGTGACCTAAACTGGGATATGCTTAACACCCCGCCAGTCCTACAATCTAAGCTAGATGCCCTCAATCTCACACAAATCATCAAGGAACCCACCAGGTACAACCCTAACTCTGTAAACAAGGGCACCCTCATAAACGTCATCCTGACCAACTGGCCCTCCAAATACACCTCCGCTGTCTTCAACCAGGATCTCAGCGATCACTGCCTCATTGCCTGTATCCGCTACGGAGCCGCAGTCAAACGACCACCCCTCATCACTGTCAAACGCTCCCTAAAACACTTCTGTGAGCAGGCCTTTCTAATCGACCTGGCCCGGGTATCCTGGAAGGACATTGACCTCATCCCGTCAGTTGAGGATGCCTGGTCATTCTTTAAAAGTAACTTCCTCACCATTTTAGATAAGCATGCTCCGTTCAAAAAATGCAGAACTAAGAACAGATACAGCCCTTGGTTCACCCCAGACCTGACTGTCCTCGACCAGCACAAAAACATCCTGTGGCGGACTGCAATAGCATCGAATAGTCCCCGTGATATGCAACTGTTCAGGGAAGTCCGGAACCAATACACGCAGTCAGTCAGGAAAGCTAAGGCCAGCTTCTTCAGGCAGAAGTTTGCATCCTGTAGCTCCAACTCCAAAAAGTTCTGGGACACTGTGAAGTCCATGGAGAACAAGAGCACCTCCTCCCAGCTGCCCACTGCACTGAGGCTAGGTAACACGGTCACCACCGATAAATCCATGATTATCGAAAACTTCAATAAGCATTTCTCAACGGCTGGCCATGCCTTCCGCCAGGCTACTTCAACCTCGCCCCCGCTGCTCCTCGCCCAAGCCTCTCCAGGTTCTCCTTTACCCAAATCCAGATAGCAGATGTTCTGAAAGAGCTGCAAAACCTGGACCCGTACAAATCAGCTGGGCTTGACAATCTGGACCCTCTATTTCTGAAACTATCCGCCACCATTGTCGCAACCCCTATTACTAGCCTGTTCAACCTCTCTTTCATATCGTCTGAGATCCCCAAGGATTGGAAAGCTGCCGCAGTCATCCCCCTCTTCAAAGGGGGAGACACCCTGGACCCAAACTGTTACAGACCTATATCCATCCTGCCCTGCCTATCTAAGGTCTTCGAAAGCCAAGTCAACAAACAGGTCACTGACCATCTCGAATCCCACTGTACCTTCTCCGCTGTGCAATCTGGTTTCCGAGCCGGTCACGGGTGCACCTCAGCCACACTCAAGGTACTGAACGATATCATAACCGCCATCGATAAAAGACAGTACTGTGCAGCCGTCTTCATCGACCTTGCCAAGGCTTTCGACTCTGTCAATCACCATATTCTTATCGGCAGACTCAGTAGCCTCGGTTTTTCGGATGACTGCCTTGCCTGGTTCACCAATTACTTTGCAGACAGAGTTCAGTGTGTCAAATCGGAGGGCATGCTGTCCGGTCCTCTGGCAGTCTCTATGGGGGTGCCACAGGGTTCAATTCTCGGGCCGACTCTTTTCTCTGTATACATCAATGATGTTGCTCTTGCTGCGGGCGATTCCCTGATCCACCTCTATGCAGACGACACCATTCTATATACTTTCGGCCCGTCATTGGACACTGTGCTATCTAACCTCCAAACAAGCTTCAATGCCATACAACACTCCTTCCGTGGCCTCCAACTGCTCTTAAACGCTAGTAAAACCAACCAAATGCATGCTTTTCAACCGATCGCTGCCTGCACCCGCATGCCCGACTAGCATCACCACCCTGGATGGTTCCGACCTAGAATATGTGGACATCTATAAGTACCTAGGTGTCTGGCTAGACTGCAAACTCTCCTTCCAGACTCATATCAAACATCTCCAATCGAAAATCAAATCAAGAGTCGGCTTTCTATTCCGCAACAAAGCCTCCTTCACTCACGCCGCCAAGCTTACCCTAGTAAAACTGACTATCCTACCGATCCTCGACTTCGGCGATGTCATCTACAAAATGGCTTCCAACACTCTACTCAGCAAACTGGATGCAGTCTATCACAGTGCCATCCGTTTTGTCACTAAAGCACCTTATACCACCCACCACTGCGACTTGTATGCTCTAGTCGGCTGGCCCTCGCTACATATTCGTCGCCAGATCCACTGGCTCCAGGTCATCTACAAGTCCATGCTAGGTAAAGCTCCGCCTTATCTCAGCTCACTGGTCACTGGCCTGTGACTGGAACGAATTGCAAAAATCGCTGAAGTTGGAGACTTTTATCTCCCTCACCAACTTCAAACATCAGCTATCTGAACAGCTAACCGATCGCTGCAGCTGTACATAGTCTATTGGTAAATAGCCCACCCAGTTTCACCTACCTCATCCCCATACTGTTTTTATTTATTTACTTTTCTGCTCTTTTGCACACCAATATCTCTACCTGTACATGACCATCTGATCATTTATCACTCCAGTGTTAATCTGCAAAATTGTAATTATTCGCCTACCTCCTCATGCCTTTTGCACACATTGTATATAGACTCCCCCTTTGTTTTCTACTGTGTTATTGACTCGTTAATTGTTTACTCCATGTGTAACTCTGTGTTGTCTGCTCACACTGCTATGCTTTATCTTGGCCAGGTCGCAGTTGCAAATGAGAACTTGTTCTCAACTAGCCTACCTGGTTAAATAAAGGTGAAATAAAAAAATTAAAAAATTTGATAACCAAAGCCCCATATACTACCCACCACTGCGACCTGAATGCTCTCGTTGGCTGGTCTTTGCTACATATTCGTCGCCAAACCCATTGGCTCCAGGTCATCTACAAGTCTTTGCTAGGTTAAGCTCTGCCTTATCTCAGCTCGTTGGTCACCATAGCAACACCCACCTATAGCACGCGCTCCAGCAGGTGTATTTCACTGGTCATCCCCAAAACCAACACCTCGTTTGGCTGCCTTTCCTTCCAGTTCTGTGTTACCAATGACTGGAACGAATTGCCAAAATCACTGAAGTTGGAGACTTACTGTATATCTCCCTCACTAACTTTAAGCATCAGCTATCAGAGCAGCTTACTGATCACTGCAGCTGTACACAGCCAATCTGTAAATAGCCCATGCAACCAACTACCTACCTCATCCTCATATTTGTTTTTGTTTTTCTGAACTTTTACACAGTATTTCTACTTGCACATCCTCATCTGCACATATATCACTCCAGTGTAAATTTATAAATTGTAATTACTTTGCCACTGTTGGCCTATTTACTGCCTTACCTCCTTACTTAATTTGCACACAACTACAGATTTTTCTACTGTGTTATTGACTGTATGTTTGTTTATCCCATGTGTAACTGTGTAACTCTGTGTTGTTGTTTTTGTCACACTGCTTTGCTTTATCTTGGCCAGGTCGCAGTTGTAAATGAGAACTTGTTCTCAACTGGCCTACCTGGTTAAATAAAGGTGAAATAAAAAATAAATCAAATAAACACCCACAACGGTAAGCTATTTTCTGTAATTAGCCTATCGTCAACTTGTAAATAATGATCTTGTTGTGAGTTTCTTTTCATGTAATAAGGAATACAAATGAGCTATAGTTAAGATGTTGTCAGCTGTATGACATGGTCATTATTTGAACTGGCTAGCCAGCTAACTTTTATTTAACAAGGCAAGTCAGTTAAGAACAAATTATTAATTACAACGATGGCCTTTCCGGCCAAACCCTAACCAGGACGACATGAGCCAATTGCGCGCCGCCCTATGGGACTCCCAATCACGGCCAGTTGTGATACAGCCTGGAATCTAACCTGAGTCTGTAGTGACACCTCTAGCACTGAGATGCAGTGCCTTAGACCGCTGCTCCACTTGTTAGCTAGCTAGAAACTAACCAAAACATTGTTTAGAAAGTTGATTTTAGTTGCCTGGTTTGCTAGATTGACATATGTGACTCACCACCTGGATTCAATCTTATGTAGCAACATTTGCATTTCTGTTTTTTACATTGGATAAAGTAGAGACTCAGAGCTACAAAACGGTATATCGTATACTGCATTTGAGGAAACATTGAGAAAGTAATTCTGCTTTGAAAGTTGATCAACTTATAAACTCACCTTTGAGAAAACCGTCTTTCAATGTTTTGGTACTACTGTTAGAGAGCCCTTCTTTGTCTACACCCATTCAGCATTGTTCACACCCTCTTAACCCTTAGCCCCACCCATCTCTTTAAGGGTTGATCCGACCAATCTGTACTAACTTGCCAACTACTTCCAGACATCTAAGAGAGAGAGAACAGCTCACTGAACATTACTCGCCCCAGCAGAGCTGGTTAGGCTGTTACTGTATGTTATCCAGAGCGTTGTTGACTGCAACTGTGCTGTCAGATTGTCCGTTTGTAAATTCAGAGCCTTTTGCATTCAGAGCGCAAACTGGATGCTCTGGCCAATAAGTAGGGTTGTTCCGAAAGCTCTGATCTCACAACGGCAATCAAGCACCCAAGCTAACTGGCTAACATTGGCTAGCTACTTCAAGACAAATAATGAGAGAACATCCCACTCTGACCATTTTACTCCCTCTAGCAGAGCTGGTTAGGTAGTTTTCATATTATCCAGAGCGTTAGTGACTGTAACAGTGCTGCTGGCAACAGTTGAATTACGCTTTGTTGCCAAAGTTTACAGACATCGGACAAATTCATCAGTTATTCTGCACTCTGGCAAACTAAGACAAGAGTCGTTTGTTAAGAAAAGTAGCTAGATAGCTAGCTAGGTAAACAATGAATCCCAATGCATGATGTAATGTTAGTTAGCGAGCCAGCCAGCTAGCTAAGTAACAGTACACTAACTTGAAATGAAAATACTGTCACGTTCTGACCATAGTTCTTTTGTGTTTTCCTTGTTTTAGTATTGGTCAGGACGTGATCTGGGTGGGCATTCTATGTTGTGTGTCTAGTTTGTCTATTTCTATGTTTGGCCTGATATGGTTCTCAATCAAAGGCAGGTGTTAGTCATTGTCTCTGATTGGGAACCATATTTAGGTAGCCTATTTTGTGTTGGGATTTGTGGGTGGTTGTTTCCTGTCTTTGTGTTTGCTGCACCAGATAGGGCTGTTTCGGTTTTGCCACGTTTATTGTTTTGTAATTTGTTCATGTTAAGTGTCTCTTATTAAAGAACCATGAACTTCAACCACGCTGCGTTTTGGTCCGCCTCTCTTTCACAGGTAGAAAGCCGTTACAGAACCACCCACCACAACAGGACCAAGCGGCGTGGTGAAAAGCAGCAACAGCAGGAGAGGCAGCAGCAGCAGCAACAGCAAGAGAGGCAGCACTATTTGGAAAAATGGACTTGGGAGGAGATCCTAGACGGGAAAGGACCCTGGGCACAGCCAGGAGATTATCACCGCCCTAAAGAAGAGCTAGAGGCAGCGAAGGCGGAGAGGCGCTGGTATGAGGAGGCAGCACGGCGGCGTGGATGGAAGCCCGAGAGTCAGCCCCAAAAATGAATTGGGGGGCACACAGGAAGTGTGGCGAAGCCAGGTAGGAGACCTGAGCCAACTTCCTGTGCTTACCGGAGGGCGAGAGAGACCGGGCAGGCACCGTGTTATGCTATGGAGCGCACAGAGTCCCCAGTGCGGGTGCATAGCCCGGTGCTGTACATACCAGCTCCTCGGATCGGCCGGGCTAGAGTGGGCATTGAGCCAAGTGCCATGAAGCCGGCTCTACGCATCTGGTCTCCAGTGCGTCTCCTTGGGCCGGCGTACATGGCACCAGCCTTGCGCATGGTGTCCCCGGGTTCGCCTGCACAGCCCAGTGCGGGCTATTCCACCTCGCCGCACTGGCAGGGTGACCGGGAGCATTCAACCAGGTAAGGTTGGGCAGGCTCGGTGCTCAAGAGCTCCAGTGCGCCTGCACGGTCCGGTCTATCCAGTACCACCTCCACGCATCAGCCCTCCGGTGGCAGCTCCCCGCACTCGCCCTGAGGAGCGTGTCCTCGGACCAATACCACCAGTGCCGGCACCACGCACCAGGCCTACAGTGCGCCTCGCCTGTCCAGAGCTGCTAGAGTCTCCCGCCTGTCCAGAGCTGCTAGAGTCTTCCGCCTGTCTAGAGCTGCTAGAGTCTCCCGCCTGTCCAGAGCTGCTAGAGTCTCCCGCCTGTCCAGAGCTGCTAGAGTCTCCCGCCTGTCCAGAGCTGCTAGAGTCTCCCGCCTGTCCAGAGCTGCTAGAGTCTCCCGCCTGTCCAGAGCTGCTAGAGTCTCCCGCCTGTCCAGAGCTGCTAGAGTCTCATGCCTGTCCAGAGCTGCCAGAGCCGCCAGTCTGCAGGGAGCCGCCAGAGCCGGCAGTCAGCTGGGATCTTCTAGAGCCGCCAGTCAGCCAGGATCTTCCAGAGCCGCCAGTCAGCCAGGATCTTCCAGAGCCGCCAGTCAGCCAGGATCTTCCAGAGCCGCCAGTCAGCCATGATCTTTCAGAGCCGCCAGTCAGCCAGGATCTTCCAAAGCCGCCAGTCAGCCAGGATCTTCCAGAGCCACCAGTCAGCCAGGATCTTCCAGAGCCGCCAGTCAGCCAGGATCTTCCAGAGCCGCCAGTCAGCCAGGATCTTCCAGAGCCGCCAGTCAGCCAGGATCCGTCAGAGCCGCCAGTCAGCCAGGATCCGCCAGAGCCGCCATTCAGCCAGGATCCGCCAGAGCCGCCATTCAGCCAGGATCCGCCAGAGCCGCCATTCAGCAAGGATCTGCCAGAGTCATCAGCCAGTCCGGAGCAACCAGGATTGTAATTTAACAATTTTGTTTGTATTTACAGATGGAATAGAAGTTTGATATTAAGGCACATGAAAGTTCCCATGTTCGAGAAGGCATTTCTGCCCAAACAAAACATTTTGATTAAAAAAAATGTTTTTACGTTCCAACAGCTGTCGTGTGAAGTCGTGACTTTCGACATACGCCTAGTTCATTAATTCATTTTTAACCTGATGGGTTTATTGGTGTTACAATACACAGTTGTGCTATTTTGGACCACCAGGCTGCTGATGTCATGCAGCCTGTGATTTCTGTGTTTATGCCTTTTCATAACGACAATGAAAAATGATAGGCAAACAAATCAAATCAAATGTTATTTGTCACATGCGCCGAATGCAACAGCGCCAATTACAACAGTGAAATGTTTACTTACAAGCCCTTAACCACCAATGCTTTAAGAATTTAAGAAAAAATAAGTGTTAGGTAAAATATAGATGAGTAAAAAATTGAAAATAAAAGTAACAAATAATGAAACGGCAGCAGTGAAATATCAATAGCGTGACTATATACAGGGGGTACCAGTACAGAGTCAATGTGGAGGCTATATACAGGGGGTACCAGTACAGAGTCAATGTGGAGGCTATATACAGGGGGTACCAGTACAGAGTCAATGTGGAGGCTATATACAGGGGGTACCGGTACTAAGTCAATGTGGAGGCTATATACAGGGGGTACCGGTACAGAGTCAATGTGGAGGCTATATACAGGGGGTACCGGTACAGAGTCAATGTGGAGGCTATATGCAGGGGGTACCAGTACAGAGTCAATGTGGAGTCTATATACAGGGGGTACCGGTACAGAGTCAATGTGGAGGCTATATACAGGGGGTACCGGTATTAAGTCAATGTGGAGGCTATATACAGGGGGTACCGGTACAGAGTCAATGTGGAGGCTATGTACAGGGGGTACCGGTACTAAGTCAATGTGGAGGCTATATACAGGGGGTACCGGTACAGAGTCAATGTGGAGGCTATATACAGGGGGTACCGGTACTAAGTCAATGTGGAGGCTATATACAGGGGGTACCGGTACAGAGTCAATGTGGAGGCTATATGCAGGGGGTACCGGTACTAAGTCAATGTGGAGGCTATATACAGGGGGTACCGGTACTAAGTCAATGTGGAGTCTATATACAGGGGGTACCGGTACAGAGTCAATGTGGAGGCTATATACAGGGGGTACCGGTATTAAGTCAATGTGGAGGCTATATACAGGGGGTACCGGTACAGAGTCAATGTGGAGGCTATATACAGGGGGTACCGGTACAGAGCCAATGTGGAGGCTATATACAAGGGGTACCGGTACTAAGTCAATGTGGAGGCTATGTACAGGGGTACCGGTACTAAGTCAATGTGGAGGCTATATACAGGGGGTACCGGTACAGAGTCAATGTGGAGGCTATATACAGGGGGTACCGGTACTAAGTCAATGTGGAGGCTATATACAGGGGGTACCAGTACAGAGTCAATGTGGAGGCTATATACAGGGGGTACCGGTACAGAGTCAATGTGGAGGCTATATACAGGGGGTACCAGTACAGAGTCAATGTGGAGGCTATATACAGGGGTACCGGTACTAAGTCAATGTGGAGGCTATATACAGGGGGTACCAGTACAGAGTCAATGTTGAGGCTATATACAGGGGGTACCGGTACAGAGTCAATGTGGAGGCTATATACAGAGGGTACCAGTACAGAGTCAATGTGGAGGCTATATACAGGGGGTACCAGTACAGAGTCAATGTGCGGAGGCACAGGAAAGTCGAGGTAATATGTACATGTAGGTAGAGTTAAAGTGAATATGCATTGATAATAAAATGAGAGCAGCAGCAGCGTAAAAGAGGTGTCTGGGTAGCCTTATGATTAGCTGTTCAGCAGTCTTACGGCTTGAGGGTAGAAGCCTTTTGGACCTCGACCTGGCGCTCCGGTACCACTTGCAATGCGGTAGCAGAGAGAACAGTCTATGACTAGGGTGGCTGACAATCTGTTTTGACAAACATGTCGATAGGTGTAGTAAAGCAGCCTTTAGTCTTGCAATCTTTGGTTGTACACTACCATACCTTAGAGTAATGGGTGGGGCTAAGGCTTAAGAGGGTGTGAACAATGCTGAATGGGTGTAGTCAAAGAAACGCTCTCCCGTAAGGCCATGTGGGGTTACAAGCTTATCAACTTTCAAAGCAGATTTACTTTCCCATTGTTCCCTAACTGTAGTGTATGATATACCATTTTGTAGCTCTATGTCTCTACTTTTATCCAATGTAAAAACAAACAATCTCATTTTAAATTTTGCTACATAAGACCGAATCGAGCCGGTCGGTCACATTTGTATAATCTGGAAATCAGTCCATTTGTAGGGTAAGCACATGCAGAGAGCATGGTAAAATTATTAGTCATGTGGAAAAATCAAATGGGTATTTATTTGTAGCAAGGAGATCTTATCTTAACATACAAGGTTGGGCTGGTTATAACTGTTTAGGACAAAAACCACCCAGACATCTCTCACTCTCTCTCTTTGTCTCTCTCTCTCTCTCTCTCTCTTTGTGTGTCTCTCTCTCTCTCTCTCTCTCTCTCTTTGTGTGTCGCTCTCTCTCTTTGTGTGTGTCTCTCTCTCTTTGTGTGTCTCTCTCTCTCTCTCTCTCTCTTTGTGTCTCTCTCTCTCTCTCTTTGTGCGTGTCTCTCGCTCTCTCTCTTTCTGTGTGTGTGTCTCTCTCTCTCTCTTTGTGTCTATCTCTCTCTCTCTCTCTCTTTGTGTGTGTCTCTCTCTCTCTCTCTCTTTGTGTGTGTGTGTCTCTCTCTCTGTCTTTGTGTGTCTATCTCTCTCTCTCTCTCTCTCTTTGTGTGTGTCTCTCTCTCTCTCTCTCTCTTTGTGTCTCTCTCTCTCTCTCTTTGTGCGTGTCTCTCGCTCTCTCTCTTTGTGTGTGTGTCTCTCTCTCTCTCTTTGTGTCTATCTCTCTCTCTCTCTCTCTTTGTGTGTGTGTCTCTCTCTCTCTCTCTTTGTGTGTGTGTCTCTCTCTCTCTCTTTGTGTCTCTCTCTCTCTTTGTGTCTCTCTCTCTCTCTCTTTGTGTGTCTCTCTCTCTCTGTGTGTGTGTGTGTGTGTCTCTCTCTCTCTTTATGTGTCTCTCTCTCTTTCTTTGTGTGTCTCTCTCTCTCTCTCTCTTTGTGTGTGTCTCTCTCTCTCTTTCTCTCTCTCTTTGTGTGTGTCTCTCTCTCTTTGTGTGTGTCTATCACTCTCTCTCTCTCTCTCTCTCTTTGTGTGTCTCTCTCTCTTTTTGTGTGTCTCTCTCTCTCTTTGTGTGTCTCTCTCTCTCTTTGTGCGTGTCTCTCTCTCTCTTTGTGCGTGTCTCTCTCTCTCTTTGTGCGTGTCTCTCTCTCTCTTTGTGCGTCTCTCTCTCTCTCTCTCTCTCTCTCTCTCTCTCTCTCTCTCTCTCTCTCTCTCTCTCTCTCTCTCTCTCTCTCTCTCACACACACACAGACTCTACCCTCCACCACATTGTTTGTGGTGAGGTATTACACTTTTTCTCAATTGCTAAAACACAATTTCTGAAACCTTGCTCCATTTCCTGAAAACATTAAACACAAAACGTCATCTTCAAGCACTATTTACATAACCTCTGACTCCTCTTGCAAAATGAAACATTCGCCTCAAAACAGTTTTACCTGTGTTCAAAATCAAACACTGCTCTCAAATCATAAACACAGTGATCAAAATGACATACACTCTCAAACAGTCAGTAAAAATAGAATACACATTGTTCAAAACATACAATTCTCAGGGAGAAGTACATTTTTAATCTAAAAATATGTTCATATTTTTCCATTATTGTCTTTTGATGAACGAAAACATGTTCTATCATAGTAGCTCAAAATTGATCAGAAATTACTACTCTGCTTTGTTCTTTGCAATTTTGTTTTTTGTTCTTCCTCCTCCTTGTACCCCTATATTTACCGTACTGTACCCTGCATCTCACAAACTTGTCCTTTGTCTCTGTGATACTGTAATTCTTGTTCTTTGTTGATATGAACCTGCAACCAGTCAAAATCTATTGAACAGCCAGTACTGTTAATAAATGGAAAGCACAATGTTCAGGGCCATATAATTCATCCATTGTACAGTATACAGCCTACAATGCACTGTACTATAGTATCCATTCTCAGACTTTCTCCTTCCCACCTTTAACAACCTGTTTGCTCTCTGAACTGGCTTACATTGGTTGTGTCGCATCATTTGAAACAGGTTAAATCAATTTTGAGTGGTTGTGTTCAATCAATGACATATGTTCTCTATTTGTATTTGATTGTTGCCACTTGTGTTTACCAGTATGGATGACATCTGCATGAGAGTGCAGAATGTGTTTTGAGAATGAGAATGTGTTTGGAGTTTTGCTGAAAAGTCTAAGTGAGATCTGCAAATTGTGTTTTATCATGTGAAATGGTTTAAGGTATTGACAACAGACTGCATAATTAGCTAAATGAGTCCAGGCAACTGAGAACTTTGTTCAGCCATGGGTTTTAGTGTTTTAGCAATTGAGAAAAACTGTAACAGGTCAAAGTTAATGCAAGTTAATGCAATGCATTTCTTAATATCAGTGTCATGAAAATCCATTTTTTTAAATTAGAGAAAGGCAATAGCTACTGTCACACTACATAACCCACACTGTAAGGGATAAGGGCTTAATTACACCCCAATAGTCATTTTTATCCCTTCATTTTCTCTTCTGTTTTGGATGTAATTACCTGGGAGGTCATCTCTGTCAGCTACTGCTCTTGTCTTCCCTTCTCCTCTGTTCAATGGAGAAAGACCCTCAGGCACCCCTGTACAAGCACCCCGAAAGCAAAGCAAAACCCTAAACTCAATACTGAGGTTTGGAGACGTGATATAATTTAAAGTTATTAAAGTAAGGAATAGGTTGGGAACTTTAAATTAGTCAAATAAGGGCCTGAAAAGAGTAGCCAACAGCAACAGAATACTTTTTTGGTGGAAAAAGTTAGATTTGTATTTTTTTCAGAATGGAGGGGGGGGTTGGTGAAATGATCAAGGATTTATGAGGTCTCATTCAGCGAATGGAATAGCGAATGAATCCAATGTTTGGTTTTGGGATTGGGAAACACTTTTAAGAATGACAGATTCATTTCTCAAATGTGAAGTGCGAAAGAGGAGTGGGTGTGGGTGCAGGAGAGAGATGGAGACATGGAAAAAGTGGAGTTGAACAGTGTAAGAGTGTTAGGCCTACACCTTTATAGTGTCTGCCCCTTTTGCCCATATCAGAGGGAGTCTCAGATCAAATGATCAACAATAAGACTTTCAATTGTACATTTAATCCAGGAGTGCAATTTAGTGCCATGCATATCATCATTTGACTAGCTAGGTTGTTTGTCACATCTTACTCAAAGGGCTTTGGATGCCCTGGATACCAAGTATGGAGACGCCAAGCATGAATGGGAGCTATAGCAACACTAACTCTTTGGCACCACTGTCACCTCTCTCCCCTCATTACTGAATGTGGCCGAGCATTTACCTCACTTCACACAGCATTATCCATGTTCAACAGGGTGACTCAGACTCTGGGACCCGGGCGTCCTGAGTACTCAGGTTACCGTGGGATACAAGAACCGGGGGCTTCGTAAATTACCCACGCTGCTCCTGTCCCACCTTGTCGGAAACGTTAGCCAATTCGTTAGCCAATTCGGACACACGTACACAGCAGGCACTCACATACAGTATATACAGTACGCACACACACACACACACACACACACACACACACACACACACACACACACACACACACACACACACACACACACACACACACACACACACACACACACACACACACACACACACACACACATCAATAGAGGAACAAACCACATGCACACACTGCCACTGACTCATATGATTCCTGGAGGGCTTTCAATACCACAAAACAGCACCACAGCCTTGCTTTGCATTTTTCTCGATTTCATTTTTCAGTTCTCCTCTAGTTTGTTGTACAGATGTTATTTACAGATGACCTAGACAAAACAGATGTCTGTCATTGTCAGGGGGGAGGTCTAGCTCCTGTCACTCCACTGTTCTGACCGTGTATTGTTGTCTGGTTACCGCGGCAACCAGCGCAGCCGCACTGGCCCTATGTGTAGTAATTCCTCCCATGTTAACATCGGCCAGGAGCCGGAGTTTATTATGACACGTCGCCACCCTCCACGAACCACATGGACCCCTGTTTGTTTGAACAAGACGTCCCCTCCTTTCTCTCCGCTGTAGAGAAAAGGCAAGTCTGAACTGTCACTAGGAGTGAGAGAAAGAAGGAGAGAGAGAGAGGCATAGAGAGGGATTGGGGATGTGTGTCAGGGGGACAACTGAGGTCGGCCAGCATTAGAGCGAGGTAGGCCTCTCCGTGACTAATTTAAATCTTCCAGAGGTCTCTCTATTTCTCGCCCTCTCTTTCTCCTACTATAGTTCTTCCTCTCAGTCTCCCTCTGTCTCCTTCAACCCAAACAGCCAGCACCAACATATTTCCAGTGGGTGGCTCAGAGGAAAATGGATTGTCCGAAGGAAACAATTCTGGCCTCTGAGTAATGGCTTTCCTCCCCAGCGACAGGATCCAGGCTCCACACGGCATAACTCACCTTGCTGGGCCGGCACAAATACATCACCTCACATCAGCCACAATAACAGCAGTAATGCCTTGAGTAATCGTCTGGGTGGCCTCGCCTTCTAATTGGAAAATAAGTGCTCTTAAGGTGGACTTTCTGCTGAGCCAGACAGTGAAATTGAGGGTACCGAGCAGAGTCTGGATGCATGGAGGGCCACGATGGAAAAATACAAACTTTGGAAAAATCACGGCATGCCATGCATGGGGCGACTGAAATGGCAATCTATAGGCCCAAACTGCTGAGAAACGAGAAACATCTATGGAAGTATTTGGTTGATGTTTGAATTCAAAATGTGAAGTGAAAGTAAAATTGTGTGTGTGGGTGTGTGTGTGTACTGTATAAGAGTGAGGGAAGGGAGAAGGAGAGAGAGAGAGAGGGAGAGGGAGAAAGAGAGAGAGAGAGAGGGGAGAAGGAGAGGCAGAGTGAGGGAGAGGCAGAAAGAGCAGAAACGGAGAGGCAGAGGGAGAAGGACAGAGAGAGAGGGAGGAGAGACAGATAGCGGGAGAAGGAGAGGCAGAGAGAGGGAGAAGGAGAGGCAGAGAGAGGGAGAGGCAGAAAGAGCAGAGAGAAGGAGGCAGAGGGAGAAGGACAGAGAGAGTGAGGGAGGAGAGACAGATAGCGGGAGAAGGAGAGGCAGAGAGAGGAAAGTGGCGTTCATATCACTTTGCTCCCTCAGACTCAATCAACAGCTCAATGAAACACGACCTGATATCCATTTTTCATTTCAAGGTTTATTATGGAATTTAACGACATGTTCAGTGAAAAAAGGCCACACAATGCACAAGTATAGGTGAGCTAGGGGCATTTACCCTCTTGCCTACCCTCTACCCCCTGGTGCAGTGCTTGTGGGGTTCCCTAACACGGGTCAACAGTCTACACAGACACCCAGGGGTCTATGTAAAACACACCAACAGCACATAAGCCAACTGGGATCAAGATTGCCTGCCTGACTGACTGACTGGGTCCATATTTATCACTAACCGTGGCCTGACCGGGATCTTATATTGACAAAAAAAAATCAACCAGACATGATTTATACTTAGCCTATATATATTTAGTCAGGAATTATAGATAAATCAATGTTTAATCAGGCGATTACAAGGCGAATCATAGCAGAAAGTCAGCCGGCCCTGTGGCCCTCCAGGTCCTAAGCTCCATTTCTAAATTGACGGGTTTGTGGGTCTGATATTGGACTGGTTCATCTTACTACCTTCTCACAGAGACCTTGCTCTGTTCTCCTTTGGGTTCACCCAAAGCCCTCAAAAGTAAAGCCAAATATGGATGATTTTAGAAGGTACTGTACAATCAAATCAAATTGTATTTGTGACATCCTTCGTAAACAACAGGGGTAAACTAACAGTGAAATGCTTACTTACGGAACCTTCCCAACAATGGAGAGAGAAAAAAAGAGAAATTCTATAAAAAATGATTACATAAGGAGCAAATAAACAATGAGTAACAATAACTTGCCTATATACACGAGATTACAGATAGTCGATCAAATGTACCAATTGAATTAGGTGTCCGTTATCAGACCAAATGGCTATTTATTTAATCTCAGAGGGGTTTACGGGGGGGCTCTGCGGAGTGAGAGGGAGAACAACTTGATGTGCCTTTTTATAGCACAGTAGTTCCATACGGATTTTGGCCGTGTTTTCTTTGGAATTTGCTGTATGTGTTTGAAGATATGCTTAACAGGCTGTGTACTAAAATCACATTCATAAGACCAGAGTCTTCATCATCTCAGTAGGTTTTTTACCTTTTGTCCAAAGCCATTCATCATTTTTATGAAACAGGTGACAAGGAAAGGCAGCGATCTAATATTCGTAATCTCCGAAGTTGTATTCACGCCTGTGGTAAAGTGAGCGTTCAAATTGACAGTCCCCTGTTGGTTTGTGAAAACAACATTTATAATGTTCAAAAACAAAGTGTATTTGTTTTACTCATAAATGCAAGGTTATTGTAAGGTTATAACACAGTGATGCCCCATCTCACATGGTTCGAATGGCTGCTTGTGTACAGTAAGTAGCAGGGATGATGATGTAATGGAGTAATGGAACACGATCGCTCTATTAGATAGTGGTGTGTGTCAGTTCTGCTCTGGTCCATCGGCGGGACACCACACTACGCACCAATAACATCTAAGTAGGTGTCTCCAGGGTTACCGCTTCCAAGCTTCACTTTCTTCTCCACCGCCCACACCAACACCCCAGGGTCCAATGTCACCCCAACACCTCACAACTCCTGGGACGCCACGACCAACCGTGTTTTTTTTGAGGGGGAGGGGGTTCAATACCTCTCCTATTATTGGACGAGGGGACCGTGCGCCTGCCCGGGCGCCCCTGTGCCGTGTGCGTGAGACTGGTCACTTAGCATGTGGCGGTGCGTGAGTTGTCATGACGTGGTTGGCACAGCTCACTGCACACATACTAAACGGTGTCGGACACTCTATAAATCTTGGGGGGGGGGGGGGGGGAGAAAGTAAATAAGGCGGCTGAAATATGGCTACCTGGTGAAGGAGCGGGGGGGGGGGGGGGTGTCCAGGGTGCTGGGGGGTGGGGGTGGGGGGGGGTGGGGTATGGAGGGGTGTTTGGGGGTATGACAACCCAACAGTGTAGCAACAGTGTAGCATTCACAAGGGGTTAATTGGGAAGGAGTTTTTAAAGACTGTATGTATGCTGACGCTTTTTTTTGTTTTTGTTAGAAAAGGTGGTACGTGGAAAGAATTCAATGTCTACCTGCGGCATAATGAGGTGAAATTATTCTCCCACCGCCGACATCGGGGTCTGGCAGCGGGTTGCAGAGACGCTTCGCTGCGCTAGTCATGGCCTGCAAGACTGTTTTCACTCAAAATAAAATAACAGAAATGGAACCTACCAATTAATTTCCATTTACATATCCCTGGCTGCAGTTTCCATTGGGGAGGGCCTGGGGATGTGAGCCGCTGTTGCAGTCGCCAGGGTGATTATTTGATTAGGTAATTAATAATTCCCCAAGTGCCGCAATTAATTTGAAATTAGCTAAACAAACCAGGAGCGCTGGTGTCATGTAGCATATGGGTGTGACTGACTTCTTCCACCTCTCATACATACATACATACACACACACCCACACACACACACACACACACACACACACACACACACACATGTTCATGAATAAAGAACACACACAAGCACACAACATGGGCGCATGTACACCCACAAGTGCGTGTGCACACACACACACATGCACACACGCACACATGCGCACACACACACACCTTCACACAGTGGCCAGGCTCATTCTGCCGACCGTAGTCTAATCCTTCACTCCTCTCAGCGCAGTGACGTCCAGTGGTAAACACACTCACAGATTAGTGCGGTTTGTTTGCTTTCGGGTCGTTGGTGCCGTCACCGTGCGCCCTGGCTCCTGCCTGCTGGGCTGTACAGTTTGTCACCTGCTCCATAGAGAGAGAGAGGAGTAGAGAGAGAGAGCTAGAGAGAGAGAGAGAATGAGAGAAAGAGAGAGAAGGAGTGGAGAGTAGGAGAGGATGATGTCATGGCTCTCAGAGTGAGTAGGGCCAGCTTATGTCCCACTGGGGAGAGAAGAGTGCCTCCATGGCTCCAGAGTGACTATATTGCGACTGTGATGTTTCAGTAAGACAGGACATCCACCCTGACTCCAGTGTTTGGAGGTGGCCAGTCATTAGGCTGTATACAGCAGCAGGTTAGGCATTCTCCTGTGGTGGCCTAGCATAGGCATAGACCAGGCTGTGATGGATTTGCAATTGAGTCATATGGGCAGTCATAATCCTTTCTACCCAGGATACAAGCGACTGCTTCGATAGACCACCAGGGAGGGGGAACCCCACCAGACCTTCTTCAGTGACCCTTAAAAAACAGACTGCCTGTTTTTCTCCCTGCAGGGTGCAGACAACGTGAGAGCATGAGACTCACCCCCCTCGCCCCATTTAGGTGAGTGATGGGCGAGCAGATTTTAATTAAAACAGCAGCAATTATCAGCGTGCAATTAGCTAGCCACCCGTGCAATTACAACCCACTCTGCACTGCTCGGGTCCTGCAGAATGACTCACTCAACTGTGCCTGAGCAGAATGAACGATGATGATGATGAGGATGATGGCCGTGATGTTGACTATATTAATATCGCAGCAGGCAAGCATGGAGGGAAGGCAGAGGTGGTTGGTGTGTGTGGGGCCTGTGTTCTGAGAGTGGAGGCCTCCCCACCTGCCTGCCTTACCCTAACCTCTGGCCACCCCTGGCCATGGCGTGTGGGGGTAATTGTGATAATCCGCCTCATGGAGGAACAGGAGGTCCCCATTAGAGTACTGTGGCCGTGGGGCCGCTCAGGTGCCGTCCCGCCCACCCCACCACCCTTGCTGTTTTTGGGGGGCTTCTTGTTCCTCTCTGGCTCAGAGTTCGAACCCTTTGCTAAGCCTGATGGCTGGGCCGGCGCTGGATGGCTGTTTAAATAAAGTCTAGGGTAAATACGGTCCTAGACCAAGTAAACACATGTCATACAGTTTCATTTTGAACTTTAATTAAGTATATTAATTTTTTTCATTACTGAGGAGGAAAGAAAAACAGGGTTTGGTTAGCCCAGTGAGCTTTGGTGAGCTTAGAGAGGCAGACAGAGGAGCAGGCAATAGTCACTAACCCACTCAAGCCCCTGATAAGTCATTACTACCCCACTGACTGACGGGATTTAGGATTTATTCCTTTTTGTTTTGCTATACATTTGATGAATCAGGCATTTTGGCCACCCTTATGAAGAATAAATCCATCTCTCACTCCAGCTTTTCCACCAAAACCAGATAAAAACAATACAATTCTTAGCCTAACTCCATAGACAGTAATTGTCTCATACAGACCCTCTCTCTTTCTTGTGTATGCAGTGGCATCTGAGTTTAACCTGTCACAGACCCTGTTGAGTGTATCAACAGGCTCCACAAGAGGGAGCAAATTCTCCATAGGGACCAAGCATAGCATCATCGTCACACAACAGCACCCATGGGTTGGGACATTGGGCCAGAAACCTTTCTGTATAGTAACCCGCCTTACTTATTTCTGAATTGTAATTGGAAGTATAAACTAAAACCAACGCCATGAGAAAAGGCCAATTGCACAGCTACATCTGTGAACATGTACTTTTATACTTAGTAATAATTTCTCTCATCCACCATTTGAAAAGAGTCAAGGCAACAGAACAGTGTTCTGGAAGCCTTTATTTTGTAAGCCTTTATTCTCTGAGAAAAGTAAATGAGTTGAGTGTGAGTTACATCAGCCTTGTGGATTGCCTTCTTTCTATCTTTCTCTCTCGGTATCCACGTTTTTACTTGTTTCTAACATGCGTCTGTTGTCCTGAGCTTGTCCACATTCTGATTGTGCCCACATTATTCGACAGGTGTAGACAATCAAAAGACGCGTTGTGATACGATTGTGATTAGATCTTCCTGACCACCTCTGGAGGTACGCATCTTGCACGGGTATCCTTGAAGTGTAAACGAATCCTGACAACAAAAGCATACACATTTGGCCAAAGTCACGGTTGTCCCGCCCTCGCAAAAAAATAATGGCCAGTTGAGGTATAATTATGGACTACAATTCCAGTAGAATTAAGATCACGGTCTTCATTAGAAACCAAGTGCCTACTCACACTGTTGTTGGATGCCACAGTTCAATCGAAATTAGATCAATGAAAATATGTATGAAGAGACAGTCGGGAATTAGGGAAAAAAGGGTTCTCCTTTTCCCATGTCCAATGCCAGCGCAAAACCAAACATTTGAAACATCATAGCAGGAGTGGGAATGGGAGAACCCAAAGCCCATTTCATTCAGAACTGGACAGAGTATTGGGCGACCATCCCACCACCCGCCCACCGTCCCATGCATCCACATTACATTTGTAGTTCAGTTTAAATTCTGTAATGCTAGTATATCAGTCTATCAACTCTTGAAATTGAAAGAGACTCCCGTTAGTGAATGATCATTTATCAATGATTTGGAGAAAACCAAACCATGGTCGTTCTCCCAGCATGTCACATTTATACTAGATATACTAAATAAGATTTTCACCCCTGATATATAATGCAATCCTGTTGGCCTATATTATATTCTCTGAATTTTTGAGCATTTTCCAGATAAATTGCTTTTGTAATAAAGTGCAGATGTCCAAATTGATGCACAAAGGCTCATAGCTTTCTGTAAGCATGAGCGAGCCCACTGTCCAATATAATGTACATTATGAAGGACTGTTTAGGCTACTTTTAGATTTACACTTTAATTCCTCCTTACATGCCAGTTTCTTCAGAGAGGGTAAAATATTTGCATTTTCAATCATGAACATTAATATAAAGAAAAGTATGTAAACATATGTGACTCGTTCCAGGAAACTAGCCATATGTCGCGCGTCACTACTTCACAGGAGTGGCTTTTATTTTTGATCAAAATGTGTTTTTTGGCAAGAAATTCCTGGAACATTTGAACTTTCATGTGCCTTAATAACATACTTGTAAATATGAAATTGTTAATAAACCTGTCACTGTCTTTTCAATATGTTTTCATGGGGAATCCAGAATTCTAATCGACTTTCCCGCAGTTCCTACCGCTTCCACTGGATGTCACCAGTTTGTAGAAATTGGTTAGGATTTTCCTTTGTGTAATGAAGAAGTACCATAGCTCAGAACGAACGTCACTTCATGTGTACCTTTTGATAGAGGCGCGTAACCAGACAAGTAGCGTCAGTTTGTTTTGCTCCTTTATTGAACACATCCCGTCTTCAATTTGATCGATTATATACGTTTAGAAATACCTAGAGTTGTATTACAAAAGTAGTTTGAAATGTTTTGGCAAAGTTTACAGGTAACTTTTGAGATATTTTGTAGCGACGTTGCGTAAGTTGGAAGCATTTTTTTTCTGGATCAAACGCGCCAAATAAATGGACATTTTGGATATACATCGATGGAATTAATCGAACAAAAGGACCATTTGTGATGTTTATGGGACATATAGGAGTGCCAACAAAAGAAGCTCGTCAAAGGTAAGGCATGATTTATATTTTATTTCTGCGTTTTGTGTCGCGCCTGCAGAGTTGAAATATGCTACTCTCTCATTGTTTACTGTTGTGCTATCATCAGATAATAGCATCTTATGCTTTTGCCGAAAAGCCTTTTTGAAATCTGACATGCTGGCTGGATTCACAATGAGTGTAGCTTTAATTTGCTCGCATGTGTAATTTAATGAAAGTTTGATTTTTATAGAAATGTATTTGATTTTGGCGCTCTGCATTTTCCCTGGCTATTGTCCATGTGGGACGCAAGCGTCCCGCCTACCCCAGAGAGGTTTTAACCTCAACTGGCCAATTGCCTGGGGAAATGCAGAGCGCCAGATTCAAATAAAATACTATAAAATTCAAACTTTCATTAAATCACACATGTAAGATACTCAATTAAAGATACACTCATTGTGAATCCAGCCAACATGTCAGATTTTAAAAATGCTTTTCGGCGAAAGCATAAGAAGCTATTATCTGATAGCATGCACCCATCTGAACCAGTAGTAAACAAAAGAGCTAGCGTAGCAGGTGCTACACAAAACGCTGAAATAAAATATTAAAAATGCATTACCTTTGACGAGCTTCTTTTGTTGGCACTCCAATATGTCCCATGAATTTTAATAATGAGATTTCTGTTGTTTTGAATTTGGCGTACTGCACTTTCACTGGCTGTTGTCATATCGATCCCGTTAACGGGATTGCAGACCTAAGAAGTTTTAAACAACAATGAACAAAGTGCCAACAATGCCTAACATTAGGCTCGAACTAGAAAGCAAACGGCTCTGGCAAACATAATAACGTCAGCTAGGGAGCCAGCCAGCTAATGTTAGCTAGCTAGCTAATAGTACACTTTAGCTTGCAATTAAACCACTGTTTGTCAAAATTAGAAACGTGTGATATCTGAAAATGTAGCTAGCTAACGGTAGACTATCTTACCTGTATACATCATCATGCATGTCAGGAAGGCCATACCACGGTTGCTCTTAGTTTGAAGATGTAATCCGGAGACAGGTGTTTTCTCCATTTCTTTAGCTATCATACTCTAATTCCAATGATTTCAAAACTTGATCCTCCAGAAAGTGGTGAGCAACACTTGTGCAGCTCAACTACATAATACTTTTAAAAAAGACACGATCAACACAGACCAACACAGACTGTCAAGCTCAAATAGACAGCAGCCTTCAATATGGAAGACCATTCCGAACTCCTTTCTTGGCATGTCCTGCCCACTCATTATCTCAGCCAATCGTGGCTAGTGGGAAGGTTGCCAACTTTTTCTGTGGCTTAATTAACCAACAAGGCTTGTAATTTAACTAATTTTTTTTTTGCCAACAATGCATACACGTTTATTTTTAAGTCATCTACATGACAGTTCACATGTTGGAGAAGGCATTTCTGCCATAAAACAGATTTAGATTAAAAAAAATCAGTTTTTACGTTCAAACTGCTCTCCTGTAAAGTCATGACTTGCGACATTTGCCTAGTTTCCTGAATCGGGTCACATATCGATGTTGATTTTAAGTTTTGCTTCGACTTATCTTAGGGGATGTACAATCATCGCGAATTTAATTATGGGGCGTTTCAGGCCCTGGAGTGTACACTCGCAAACTTGATCACAAATGAGGGCTGAGGGGCTTACGTTGCCAACTTCCCTTGCTTGGCAAATTGTTTGGACCGACGGCAAAGATGGTCGCGGGGCATAAGGCAAGGGTAAGTGGAGGAGGGTGTATCTTTTATGTGTTTATAACACAGCTTGTATCTCTAGCTTAAACTGACATATTTTTATGGGGATTTTTTTGTAATGCTAATTAGATTTCTACGGGTTTTAATGACGGCTGTGTAACTACTGAGTATCTACTACTTAAAACCTACACATTCCTACATGTTCTCTATTGAGAATGCCTACACATGACTGATGTATGCATACTCAATCTTTATTGAATTACTACTGCCATCTGTGTGTGTAGTGTTGTCACTACTGATCACTACTGAACTGCTTCTGATCCTTTTTCATTTCCCACATTTCCCATTTCCCCTTTTGAATTACTATTGAAAACTGACACATTTACTACTGTTTGCTTATTCAAAATTCACTATTGACATCTTATTTCACTACTCTGTCACTACTAGACCACGGCACATGTAATTTGCTCAAGTTTCTAATTAAGAAATAAGGCCAGAAGGGTGTGGTATATGGCCAATATATCATGGCTCTGGACACAGCCCTTAGCCGTGGTATATTGGCCATATACCACAAACCACCGAGGTAATTTATTGCTATTAGAAACTGGTTACCAATGTAATTAGCACAGTAAAAATACATATTTTGTCTTACCCGTGGTATACGGTCTGATATACCACGGCTGACAGCCAATCAGCATTCAGGGCTCGAACCACCCAGTAGGTCCATCATCAAACAAAAAATAATAAGCTCATACAAACTTAATAGCATTTTTTTATTTAATAGAATTAACTGCATATGAAATGACACATTTATGCTTTTTTGTTAATCCCTTTGACACCTTGTCTTCATTCAGCTTTGACTATCTGCATATCCTCTTTTTTGTTGCAGCCACATTTCCCCAACACGTAACTGTTTAGAAAATCAAAACAAGCACAAGAGTCAACCAATTATAAGCTATTAACAATCATCTGCTAACAGAGGTCACACAACACAGATAAATATTTGATAAACATTGTTAATCTTACCAACAATGGCCTTCATTCCTCTTATGTTGAGGGCCTTAACAAACAAGAGTTTTGGCAAGTCGGTTAGGACATCGACTTTGTGCATGACACAAGTCATTTTTCCAACAATTGTTTACAGACAGATTATTTCACTTATCTGTATCACAATTCCAGTGGGCCAGAAGTGTACATACACTAAGTTGACTGTGCCTTTATTAATAACCTCTTGAAGCTAGGGGGCACTATTTTTATGTTTGGAAAAAGAACGTTCCCAAAGTAAACGGCCTATTTCTCAGGACCAGATGCGAGAATATGCATGTAATTGACAGATTAGGATAAAAAACACTCTAAAGTTTCCAAAACTGTCAAAATATTGTCTGTGAGTATAACAGAACTGATACTGCAGGCGAAACCCTGAGAAAAATCTAACCAGGAAGTGGCTTCTATTTTGAAAACTCCATGTTCCATTGCCTCCCATTGCTCCATTTAAAGGGATATCAACCAGATTCATTTTCCTATCACTTCCTCAAGGTGTCAACAGTCTTCAGACAGTTTCAGGCTTTTATTTTGAAAAATAAGCCAGAACGATAACATCGCGTTAAGTGGTCACATGAGTTTAGCTCGCGCAACATTTGCGGTTTATATATTATCGATTATATATTTTAAAAACAACCTGAGGATTGATTATAAAAAAAACTTTTGACATGTTTCTGTGGACATTACGGATATTATTTGGAATTTGTCTGCGTTGTCGTGACTGCTCTTTCCTGTGGATTTCTGAACATAATGTGCCAAACAAACAGAGGTATTTTGGATATAAAAATAATCTTTATGGAACAAAAGGAACATTTGTTGTGTAACTGGGAGTCTCGTGAGTGAAAACATCTGAAGATCATCAAAGGTAAACAATTAATTTGATTGCTTTTCTGATTTTCGTGACCAAGCTACCTGATGCTAAGTGTACTTAATGTTTTGTCATGCGATCGATACATTTACACAAACCACTGAACTTCACCTCACCCGTCGACAATTTTTCAATAGGTTTTTGCTCCAACCTCGGTTGTAACTAACCTGATTCAGTTTATCAACCAGATAATTATTAGACTCAGATGGACTAGATTAGGGTTGCAGTGAAAATCTACAAGATGGTTGCTCTATAGGAACAGGGTTGGAGAGCTCTGCTCTACATAGACACTACTGCACAAATAGGTTTTCTGTAATCATTCAGTAGTACTTTTTCATGAGGGAGAACATGGAGGAGACAACTGAGAACTGGTGTCATAATGGGAGGTTCAAGATAGGTTGGATTCATTTGCATATAGGGAGGGACCAGGGAATCTGGTCACAACACAGACGCTGTGGGCAGCTAAAGACACATTGTGTTACCATGTGTAGACGCAGCAAATGTCAATCAGATCATCTTGATCGGACGAAGACAACCATGCAAGGTGTAACCACAACTCTCTCTCTCTCTCTCTCTCTCTCTCTCTCTCTCCAGGGCCCCAAGATCTACCCTCTTCTCCCTCTCTCTCTGCAGGTTTCTGTTTCACTGAATTCCCTATAACAAGGCTCCTTTCATTGTCACTAGCCTAATGAGGATAATTAATAACCACTATTGGGCTATTGTAATAAGCAGCCTATCCATCTGTGAAAATAAATATGGTTAGAAAAAATGTGAGATTACACTTTTAAATCACACTCTGTTTAGCATGTGTCTGGGAAAAAAGGGAGCGCAGTCACAGACCTCTCAAAAGTAATACTCTCGTTTTTGGAATATGGCATTTGCCCTCTTTAGAAATTGTAATTCTGTTCACTGTGTGTGTGTGTGTTTCTGTTTTCCTGCAATATTTGCAGAAGCTTTCCTATTTACCAAACAGATGTGGGGTCACTGAAATGATTTTTGATCACACAAATACATTTGTTTCTGATAATAAAATGATTTGCTCTATCTTCAGGATATCACACTGTCATAGTTAATTTTGTATTTCCATTTTGATCAGATGATGGAGTTGGAATCTTTTAGAACGTAGCTTGGAATAGACGCTCCTCTGAATGAATGCTGAGTAATACCAAAAGGGAAGAAAAAAAGACTTGGTGGAAAAATCCTCCTCGTCACTCCTCATATAAAGTACATGACCAGCATCAGACAAGGTGGCTATTGGTCAAAATGATGCAATGATGAGTAAGCCTTTTTCCTATGCTTATTTCTGAAAATCCAGGGAACCTGTTTTGTGGGTATGGATGTGGCACATCTAAATACAGTTCAATGAAGTGTTTTGCTCCATGACTGGTCCGAATATTTATTGTATTTATTTAGGTCAATAATAACATAACATATTCCATATTCTGCACAGCAATACCATTAAGTTAGAACATGTATTTTAAGCTTTTATAGTGGGACAGACAGAGAAGAGAGCGAGGGAAATATTCAAGCAATCAGTGGTACCACACTATGTCCTTGTTTGGACAGACTTGAGCAATTTGTAAAGGAGTCCACTGCTACTGAGGCAAACTGTGTGTGTGTGTGTGTGTGTATGTGTGTGTGTGTGTGTGTGTGTGTGTGTGTGTGTGTGTGTGTGTGTGTGTGTGTGTGTGTGTGTGTGTGTGTGTGTGTGTGTGTGTGTGTGTGTGTGTGTGAAAGTTGAATCTCCCAGTCGTGGTTGATGTTATTCTTCCATTCTGATTTCCTTTCCCTTCAAACCCCATTTAAACTCATTTACAGTAATGTCATTACTTTACAACTGTTCTCGAAACAGGGAGGGAGGCCAGGAAAAAGGTATCCACATCCACACATCTACTGCTGTCAGACAATGATTTTCACAAGAACAGCAATGAAAAATTGGTCATTTTGTGTTTTTCGAGTAATTTTCATATTTTGCCTTCTCATGTTTCCCCTGTCTGAGACCTGCCACTTGTCTGAGAAAGCCAGGGGCTTTTTTTTGTTGCCCTTCCTGCCAATCTGAAGTGACAGTTTAAGGGCAGGGTGGCATGGATAGTGTGGTTATAATGGCACAGAGTCTTCCTTTTGATTGGCGCCTAGTCCTCAGGCCAAACTCAATGTATGAGTCAACGCGAACATGCACATACACTCATTGGACAATGTTGCCATAGCAACCGAGAATGAAATAATGGATAGTTCGGATATATAATTTGTTGTAGGCGAAAAGGGAAACATGGTAAGACACATTTTCTGACAAGCGAGCACTTAGATATGGTAATTTTCACATTTTCATAAATTCATGGAATGTTTGGATATGACGTATAGTAAGGCATTTGTGAAAGCTATATAAAGTGGGAAAGCGACAGTGCGTTTGGACAATTAATAGACATTGCAGCAAATAAAACCAAATCAATACATGTCTTGTCCAGGACTGGAGTCTAAGCAGCGCTACGGTAGGCCTATATGCAAATAAGCCATATTCCACACTGGCCTGCCATCATTCACTTTGAACTGGTCTGTGCGTTTACAGGCAGTAGCAAAAGTGTGACTTTAGGTCATTAGAAAGCATTCACCAAAAGCCACAAAATACACCTGAATATTCCCACGGGAGTCCTCTTTTGGAAACACTACAGTCCTATTGATCAAACAACCATGAAAAGGTAGGCTGTCACTCCCTCAATTAAGCACATCAACAATAAGCAAGATCAACAAGATCAACAACTAATGCTAGCCAGAGCAAGATGAGCTAAAATCTAACAAGGCAACATTAGATAAACCATCTCAAACATTTTTTAACTAGTTGGCCTTCAACATTGCACTGAAACGATGGGGAATAGTAGCCTGTTCGTCCTTCTGTAGCTCTCCTGCCAATGTATGCTTGTCCCAACCCATGCTTTGACAACTGAATGGGAACTTGCCTGCCTGCCCACACATTTGATCGATGCCAAATACATTTGACTGACAACTAAGAGATATGCTAACTGTGGATAACACTCAAGTTCAATATAGCTAGCCAGCTAGCAAAGCGATTCACATTTCTTGCTAGCTAACCAAATGGCACCTGCATCTCTAGCTGTAGCCATTGAAAAACTATGAGGGGAAAAAGTCAGTCACTCACCCACTCTTCCAATGAAATTACATACTCCCACCAGCTAGTTCGCTAATGTTAGGATCCATGTATTTAGCTTGCTAAATAAACAGCTAGCTACATAAATAGATACACTAGCCCAGGGGTGTCAAACTCAATCAGCACACAGGCCATATTGAAAAATCACAACAAATTCGATGGCCAAACATATCCTATTTGTTTTTACCAAAAAAACATGCAACTGCGACCCAAACTGGCCATTCTTTTATTTTAAAAAAGAGGTCCCTTTATAATGTCCTGTACATAGGATGCTGTATATAGCATTTTTAGATATTACTGCACTGTTGGAACTAGAAGCACAAGCATTTCGCTACACACTGCATTAACATCTGCTAAACATGTGTATGTGAACCAAATAAAATTTGATTTGAACATATTAAAACAAAAGAAGAGATCCATACTATTTATCCATCCATTGCTGCTATGCTTCCAGATGTGCATAATATGCTGTGACCCTAATCAAAAAGTTTGTAATAACTCCAAATATCAAAAGTGTAGCTATAGGTTTTTCATTTTTTTGCACTGAATGGATCACTGGTGTGGTTGAACGCAGCATTGCACTATGGTGCACTCAACATGTCTTGTAGTTGAGTAGCCAGCCTAGGCTACAGCTCCAATGTTGCTGTAATAGGCCTACATGTTTCTCATTTGTATGGTGTTTCACTGCAGATTTAGTTTTTTGGTTATTCATTGTCAAGCATTAAAAACCGAAGCCAGACTGCAACATTTTAGTAGCCTAGCTAGGACTGTATGTGTCTATACACCTTCCCTCTGCTGCGCGCTGTAAACAGGACACACGAAAGCAATTGAAGTTTAATTCACCTGGTTCTCTAATTTCCTAAAGTAGACGACTCAACTGTTGACTCATATATATATATATATATATATACACTCGCCTGTATGTCCTATTCGGCTCGCGGGACTTGTTTGACACATGTGCGCTAGCTTATTAGCCATGTTATGACTGACTTGTGATCCTTGCCCTTGCTAGTTTGATTGTATTGACATTCCTAACCTTAGTTACAGTCGTCCGTTTTTGTTCAAAGTCTTGAGCCATTAAAACTGAAACAGTGCATCCCGAATGGGTGGAGACAGCAAACAATGTACCAGGCCAGCTGTGATTTACAACCTGATAGCAATATCTTTTTGACTACCAAGAAACGTATTGGTGAATTATATTAATCATGCATTGAACTGCGTCCATATATTCTGCCAACAATGCCTTACTGTGCGTCATTGAATTTTGAGTCAAATAGAGCTTATTTTTACAACCTCTTATTAAAGTTGGTTTTGAAGCATAAATAGGGCATTTGATATTTTTGACTGATATTATTTTCAAATCTGCAAAGTAGTTCAAACGCTGTCAGCTCCACTTTAAGGAGCATCTTTGAGAGTAAATAATAGAAACATCAGTAAACAAATTATTTATATTGGCAGAAACATACCGTACTTTATAAATCACTAAATCATAACAATTATTTGCTAGAGACTGGATGGTGAACAAGGGGAAACCTGTTGTGATGACAAGTCCCCACCCGTTTACCGTAGCAAAAATGGCTGTTTGGTGTGTAAAAATTAGCGTACTGTAGGAAAATAAGGCACGTCACTCAGTAGAATCACGTAGCTCCTTTCCCATAAGTCAGTTAATGTGCCTAGTCAGCGAAATAAACACAAATGACCCAATGCAGGTTGTTGCATAAATGGCACCATGGGTTTCCTCCCAACAAAAACAACCACTAGGACCAGTGGACACTACTGTATGTCGCTGCACCACCACACAGGTCTGAGGTAACTATAACTGGCAAGTGAAGTAAGTTTTGGCTCCCCTGTAAGAGAGTGTGGGCATTAGCTGGTTAGCATTATCTAACTGAAAGTTGCTGAGCCATTGTAGCCAGAGGGAAAAGCTCTTCTGCAGTCAAGTCTGGCCATTCTAAGCTGTCTGGCGCTGATCGTTGCGTTAAATACTTGATACCCACAAGACTACAACTGGAGGAGTGTCAACTGCTTTCAGTAAACGGTGACGCGTCACCAATACAATAACCACTTTGTGAAAACCGAGACTAAGAAAATAAATACAATGGACAGCCTTTGAAAATGGTCCAATTCTGTCTATCATGGTTTCTTCCACGGTGTCTGTGTCACTTTTTCCACGTTTACAGCAGCACCGTTTTTATTGCCACTCTAAATCATTTTCAGTTTTGGGGGTTTGTATTGTTTGGATCCTGTCATAGTTTGGGATTTTCAAATGGAAAGTGTGTACAGCATTCTGATCACAGTGACTACAGTAATCCAGAAGATTACTGCAATAACCAAAATCCTTATTGTTCCCACTCAAATGTAGGCCTACTGTAAGTTTGATATTCGACCGAGTAGCCTGATAGGCAAACAAGGTGCTACAATATCGATTACTAAAACATGTATTGCTCTGTAGTTTGCATATGTATTTAGATGTGTGTGTGCAAATTATTGTGTGTGTGTGAATGTGCAAATAAGGATGTGATTCATCACTTATAGAGTGCCTGTGTCTGTTCACACTCAAGTACCCACACGTGTGAGAGTGTGCGCCACCTCTCTGTGATCTGCAAATGGAAGCATTTACATTGTATTGCCTGCTTACTTTAACACCAAGGTAATTTTTCAGTGTGGAAAAATAACTCTGACCAATTGCTGATTCAATTTGTTTTAAATGCCAGCCGTGTTGCTGGGTAGGTCATGGGCCAAAGGCAAGAGGCTGTGGGCTGGTAGCCAGCTGTAACTGGGTCAGAGGAGATTTACTCCTAATAAGCCCACAGTGGCCAGCGGTAGGACTGTCAACCAAGTTGTCCACGGCAGAGGAATGGGGGTATAGTCCTTCAAGGAAAGGGTTACATAGGGTGATGAGAGGAAGACCAGTTGGTAGTTCAGAATGTATGGCTTAAAGGGGCAGTGCTGTCAAAAATGTGATTACCCAGTTTTTTTTATTGATATAACCACACTATGAGGTTGAAATAACACTCAGAAATGTTGGAAATTATGATAATGCCCTTTTAGTGTAAGAGCTAAAACAAAATGTTTAAAAAAAATGGAATTTCACCCTGTTCAGGTGGAATGGAGTATTTGGCCCACAACATGATAATCTGATCTGATTATACTGACCAATATGGAATGCCGTTTTGGTCTTTGCGTGTCAAAAAAATATACATGTCAAATAGCGCTATTTTACACATCAAATAGCGCTATTTTAGAATGTTGTGTACGCTGAATTTGCATGAGCAAGCCAAGCCCCACCAGTAAGATTAGCAGCACAGTCAAAACTGTAAAAAAAAATAAAAATACAAAGGTCTGCAAACAAGTACACAACCAGCCACGGTGTGTTTACAGTGCTACGTTGGTAATAAGCCATTATTTGTTCATCCGAATGGGAAAACATCTGTGTGAGCACCTGATTAATCTTAGCTAGTCAAAATACAGAAAAACAAGCATTTTGTCAACATAGATGACAGTTTGGAAACTGGAGGTAGACTGTGTCCCTATATTGACTTCGGTTTGCAGTATGAAAGTCACTCACCAATTTATTTGATACCGTTGTATTTAGCAACTTATGTGGTAGCTACCTAGCTAGCTTTAGCTTGGTACCCAGGTAGCACCAATGAAACCAGCCTGAAAACAATGGCCAGGAACTGAAATAACTTTCAATATTCTTAGCAATGATTTAGGAATCCATGTCACTAAGTATTAGTTAGACTGCCACTTGTTGTTCTCCTATTGAAATTGACATTCCGTTCATGAAAATAACTAGCTGGCTAGATAACAAACTAAACAAGCTAGCCAGCTACCCAGCCCTCTTGCCCCAAGCTAACGTTATAAGCATGACTTGACCGGACCGAGTCTTACCATCATCAACCAAATACAAAAACTGTCTCATAAATTAATGGTATTTTACATGATGACCCCCAGCTAGATAGTTAGCTAGCTAACTATAGCTACTGAAACAGATGATGTCGTTTTGCTATGTTTTTGGGGGAGAACATTGTTTACATGCCAACAGCTGGCTAGCTTTATTCTGACCAGCACTGACCCAGAGTTTAGGGAAGTGTATGCCTGCCTCGTGCTGCAGTGGCAGGTGCGCAAGACAATTTTACCAGCATCATAGAATACTTGTTATTTGTTAATCGCTATAACATATGAAATAATAGGGATAGTGTCATCAATGTGTAATAACTATGTGTTTTTTTAACGTGTATCTTTTTTGACACATAAAGACCCAAACGGCGTTCCATAGACCAATGACAGTCATCTTTTATTTAAGCAATAAGGAGGTGTGGTATATGGCCGATATATCACGGCTAAGGGATTTTCTGGATACAGCTCCTAGCCATGGTATATTGGCCATATATCACAAACCCTCAAGGTGCCTTATTGCATTGTTGGTTGTAAGTAAGCATTTTACTGTAAGGTCTACTACATCTGTTGTATTCAGCGTATGTGACAAATAAAATGTGATTTGATTTACTATTATAAACTGGCTACCAATGTAATTAGTAATGCAGTTAAAATATATTTTTTGTCATACCCGTGGTATATGGTCTGAAATACCACGGTTTTCAGCCAATCAGCGCTCAGGGCTTGTACCACCCAGTTTATAATTGCATTTATACCGCTGCTGGTTTGGAATTCCCATTGTTAGATCCTATCCTGCCCATGATACATAGACAACATACACATGGCCAGTATTCATAAAAAGTGCCATTGTTTACATTGTTACCTAGCAACGCACAACTACTGCTACCACTAATTTTACTTCTATTACTACTAGCTTAATAAAATGAAAGCTAAGATGTTTTGTTGTGTACACGCCCACACAATCAGACTAAGCATTTCAATGCCAAAAGGAGGCTCAGGGAAATAAATTATTAAAATATATTTGGAGTTATTGTCATAAAATAAACACACACAGTGATTTAATAGAAATTTAGTGATGATTAAAACATTTTATTAAAGACTGCATGGGGCTTCAATATTTTGTGAAGTGCAATCGGTTGTTGGATTTGTTTGTGGCATTCTGTCATTGTTATCAATAGAAAAACTGTTTCAACCTAAAAGCCTGCAGTAAATATCAATCTGTGTTCAAAGCCATGATATTACAGCCTTGATAAGCTGGAGGGTACAGTAGGCTACCACGTGGCTGCGAAGCCATTCCCACAATAAGGAGAATGTATTCAGTGCTTTGATTTCCCTGATCAGTAATTACAGACCGGCATACCGCAGTGCGGCCTTGTCTTAAGCTGTGACCAACTGCCCTGTGACAACTAAATGCACTGTTTCTGTTCATTGCGCTTCTGTGGGAGAAAGCACTTAATTCAAGATCATGTCTGGGTGATTCGCCAGACTCGCTGCTCCACTCATGTGGCTAGCAGCGAGAAGCATTAGAATCAACAAACAACAAACAGACACATAAACATGGCATTAACATTTTCCCTATGGTGTGGACTGAATCTGTGTCCCAAATGGCACCCTATTTCTTAATACAGGCCACTACTTTTGAACAGAAAAAAGTCAAAAGTTGTGCACAAAATGGGGAATAAGGTGCCATGTGGGATGAAGCCTAAAAGAGCTGGATTAGTCAGAGAGATCCCTCCGCAGTCTGGCCAACAACGCGGCTCAAGACGCCAGGCTCTTCTAGGAACGCCACAAACCCTTTTGGTTCCAGGCTTCTAACAGAGTCCTCCAACATCCAACCCCTGTCCACCCTCCCCTCCTCCGCAGGCTTGTCTCTCTGCACCCTGGGTGGATGTCAGGAGCAAGGGCTGCTCGGTGGAACTCATGCCAGCCTCATGGGAGCCTAGAAGGCGGAGTGGTGGTGCAGTGGAGTAGCTCCCAGACATTTAGCTGTGGTTTGGCCCAGGCTTTCAGGACCGCGTCAGGGCACAAGAAACATCCCTACCCGCCCTTGATTCCCTGCATGTCTCTCAGGCAAGAGGTGGATACGTTTTTTCCCATTACCCCTGTACTGTTACCACGTGCTCGCTGGCCCCTGTGCCACTGATGCAGACGATAATGACTGATTCAGCTGATTAGTCATACTGTAGATTGAGTCACCTCAGCCAAGCTGACAGGAAAATCATAAGGCGGCTTGACCATTGCTGTCTGCACCGTTGCTCCCCAAGGCTGCCAAGTCATGCCTTCCTACATGTGGATCCAGCCCCTAAATGTTCAGCTCCTGCTTCTACTCCCTCTTACATTATTACACAACCGTCTTGCAAAGTTTACTTTCGGTCAATACCTCTGAAACGATCTACTCAGATACAGTGTAACTCCCCATTAATGTGTTTTTCTCAGAAGAGATCCAACATAAATGTCACAAATGGTCTCCTTAATGATTTCAATATCTGAGGCTCTGAAAAAAACTTGGACGGGTCAATTCTTTGTGGGTTTTGAAGTGGTTCTTATTTCTCATTTGAATCCATGGTTACAGAGCACCTGCTATGAAACAGATATAACTCACCTGGTTAGCCTTTGACAGCACGGCTATCGGTAAAACAGGCAACTCATAGAGGACTCATCCAGCCCACATTAAGGTGGTTCTGAAGGAGGAATGGATGTCAGTCATTCAAACTATAGAGATTCTTCACCACACTTCACCACCGGTGACAACTAGAAACATTAACACTTTTTAAACAAAGCACTCATCTCGTATGAAAATGTTCCACGAGATCCAATTGAGACAGAGGAAGAAATATGTCCTTCAATTAAAAATCACTTATTTAAATCGGCCCTAGTGCCAAACATTTTCCCCCTGACCTGTCCGCACTCCTTTCATATGGGGCTTTTTATTCCTGCCCCAAACCTGGAGACCTGCTGGAGACCTCACAGTGGCCCTCTAATGGTAAACCCATGCCTAACCTGAGGCTTACAGCTGCTGGGCTCATCACCAGAGGCACTTGTATGGCATTGTTTAGAAGCAGTCTCTCAGGTACAGGACCATACACCTCCCACTGTGGTTGCTCCCATTAACATCAAATTGAGCCTAGCCCTCGCCTGGCTCTCCTGTCCCCCCCACAGGGAAGAGTGGAACCTTAATGCATCGGCCATGACAGCAGCAGGCCAGGATGTCTGGCTTCAGAAATGAGATTTCATGACTGGTGTTTAGTGTTGTCTGGGGAGACAAGGACACATTTAGGTAGAAGTTGTATTCATCATGCTGACAAATGACACCAGAGAGAGGGGAGTGATCTGGGCCAAGTTGATGATGATATTGAATCCTGAGATTAGTTTTGGTTTGATGGATTCAAGGAAGGGAAGGTGTAGGTGTACATGAAAGACAATCTAGATTGTATGAGATGGAATTTATTTATTTGTAGAGTGTTATGCAGATTTGGAACACCTCTCCTTGCATAAACAATTAATAATAGTAATTTGGAGGAGATTTAGAAAATGTGAACACCATTTAAAAAATATGTACTCTATGTCCTATTGATGCTGTACAATAGAGACATAATATTTTTAAGTGACAATCTGTCAGAAACGCCCAAGTGAATTAAACAAGTGTATAGTTTGGTCAGTTAATTGTATTGAAATCTATAAAAGTTACAAAGAAGTAAAAACACCGTTGCTCGCTTGGGACTATGGCAAATCGCTCAACAAACTCTGGACCTATGAGTTCATTTTCGAACCCTTGAGAGTTTTACATTTGGGTTCGATTGAAGTAGTCCAAATTTCCAGGCATCTTCAAAACAACATTTATATTCCCCCCCCCCCAATAAAAGACATACATTGAATTGTGCTGCCACAGACCATTGAAGAACCATCTACTTCATATCTGTCTGTGTCTTGGCAAACTAATGAAAATCTCTAACCTGCCTGGAGCGAAAATTCACCCACAGCAGAGATACGGTTCAGGGACTGACTCTTCAAGAAAAAAAATACGATTCCGGTTTCACAAACCAGCACTCTTCTCAAACTTCTGGACTGTATTTATGACTGACTGGATAGCGATAGTAGGGAGATGTCTTATAACCACATGCAGCAATGGGCAGGATATAAATGAATCAATAATGATTTGCTGATCTTTTCTTTGGACATTTCCTTTGCCCTGAAGAAGATGTCATAGCTGATGGTGCAGTCCCTGCCTCATAAAACAGTCTCATCAGCCTGGTACAGCCCAAAGGTTTGACTTTAATAATACCTAAAGTGGGTGACATCACTAGCTTATACAGGTTTAGTTTCAGTACATCAGGACACACGAGAATGGCTTACCAAGAAAAACTTCCAAAAGGCCCAATTCTAGGTAAAAAGGAGTTGAAGCACGTAAAAATGGCAGAGATTGATTTCTTATTGCTCAGCTTAATCCATTGTACAGGATGCAAACAGGTGACTGACATCAGGACAGGTCACTGACATCAGGACAGGTGTGTACATCAGGACACACTTGTACTTACAGTACACTTACGCACTCACACGCACGCCAGCGTGCACGCTCATGCTCACACACATATACACACACTCACAAAACTAGCACCATGTAGAGTCTCCGCTCTAAGAATAAATCAGATTCCCCCAGGGGAAGTAATTTATTAAACCACTGACTTTCTACTTCCTCTCCATTATTGTAAGTTACACCTCTTGAGTTTTTAGAGTTTTGAGTTTTTTATCAATCTCACTCTGCCTTAGCTGACCAAAACAGAACTGGGGTTATGTAGACTGCGACGACTACGAATTTTATTCCCCCCCACGGATCATACCCATCCCCATGATTTTCCCACAGCCCTATGTGGGTCAGCATTTACATGTATGATGATAATGCTTTAGCAGCAGTTTTAATCTCTAACTAGGTAACACATAATGTTCTGAGAACCATATCCCAGCTAGGCACATTTGGTTCCTTGGAAGTTTTGGGAACGTGTGTTTTTGGTTTTCCATTGGTTCTGGGAACGAAGCCATACATTTTCTGATCAGTAAAATGGAAAGTATTTTAAATGTCTGAGAAAGGAAGTGAACATTTTTCTCTCCCAAACATTACTTTTCTGGCCGTCCCTTCTCTTTATTTCCAACTCTCCATTTTACAGATCTTCTCTTATTGAATTCAACTCTGACATTGTCCTTTTGCCTCAGTGGATCCAAGTAACTTTTTCTGGCCATTCCCAAAAGCGTTTGGCGATTAGCATGTAGGCTATACACATGGTTAGAAGATGTTATTGCGAGTGTAGAGAAATGCTTGTGCTTCTAGTTCCGACAGTGCAGCAATATCTGGCAAGTAATCTAACAATTCCACAACAACTACCTAATACACACAAATCTAGGTAAAGAGATGGAATAAGAATATATACATATAAATATATGGATGAGCAATGACAGAGCGGCATAGGCAAGATGCAATTGATGGTATAAAATACAGTATATACATATGAGATGAGTAATGCAAGAAATGTAAACATTATTAAAGCAGCATTATTAAAGTGACTAGTGATGCATTTATTAAAGTGGCCAATTATTTCAAGTCTGTATGTAAGCCGTAGCCTCTCTGTATTAGGGATGGCTGTTTAACAGTCTGATGGCCTTGAAATCGAAGCTGTTTTTCAGTCTCTCGGTCCCAGCTTTGATGCACCTGTACTGACCTCGCCTTCTGGATGATAGCGGGGTGAACAGGCAGTGGCTCGGGTGGTTGTTGTCCTTGATGATCTTTTTGGCCTTTCTGTGACATCGGGTGCTGTAGGTGTCCTGGAGGGCTGGTAGTTTGCCCCCGGTTATGCGTTGTGCAGACCGCACCACCCTCTGGAGAGCCTTGCGGTTGTGGGCTGTGCAGTTGTCGTACCAGGCGGTGATGCAGCCCTACAGGATGCTCTTAATTCTGCACCTATAAAAGTTTGTGAGGGTTTTAGGTGACAAGCTAAATTTCTTCAGCCTCCTGAGGTTGAAGAGGCGCTGTTGCGCCTTCTTCACCACACTGTCTGTGTTGTTGGACAATTTCAGTTTGTCCGTGATGTGTACGCCGAGAAACTCAAAAAGTTCCACCTTCTCCACTGCTGTCCCGTCGATGTGGATAGGAGGGTGCTCCCTCTGCTGTTTCCTGATGTCCATGATCATCTCCTTTGTTTTGTTGACATTGAGTAAGAGGTTGTTTTGCTGGGACCACACTCCGAGGGCCCTCACCTCCTCCCTGTAGGCTGTCTCGTCTTTGTTGGTAATCAAGCCTACTGCTGTGTGTCGTCTACAAACTTGATGATTGAGTTAGAGACATGCATGGCCACCAAGTCATGGGTGAACAGGGAGTACAGGAGGGTGCTGAGCACGCACCCTTATGGGGCTCCAGTGTTTAGGATCAGCACCACCTGGGGGCGGCCCATCAGGAAGTCCAGGACACAATTGCACTGGGCGGGGTTTCAGACCCAGGGCTTCTAGATTAATGAGGAGCATGGAGGGTACTTTGGTGTTGAATGCTGAGCTACAGTGGTTCCTCCTTTAAAAGGTGTGAGCTTATGACTTAGAGGAACCCAGCATCATGGCTTCATTGCTCCAGACCATCGCAGGGGGGAGTTAGAGCAGTCATTATGCATTTGGGTCCCAAGGTTTTTATATGACCAATCGTATCGAGTGGTTTGAATGACGAATTTGACATCATGTCACCCGTCGCTGGTGACATTCTTCAGCAAAGATGTCTGACAAAAAAACATTATGGTGCAAGCAAATGTAAGTAATTATAACGTCATAACAAGTTAAGCAAAACATGTACAATTGAGAGGAATATGTTAGTTAATGTAGAGAAAAACGATTGTGAATATGTTTTTGTCATGAAGTTAATTTACGAAAATCGCTATTGAGCAAGTTTTTTTTCAGTCATCCAATACCAGGTATATCAAACTCCGTTCTTTGAATGATGCTGTGTCTGCATGTATGCATTACAACTATACACTTCAACGGTGTTTACCACTCCTGCTCCTGGGACATCAATGATTACACATTGTAACTATGCAATAGACTAGAAACATGATTTAAAGTAAAGGCTGATTTGTAATTCATATATACAGAAAAAAAACAGTACACCATACTTCCTATTCATATCTAACTTCCTTCATCTGCATTCATCTGAGGAGGTTCTCCCAGCCATGTGGACGATTAAAAACAGGGCAGAAAATGTTGTTTCTTAAAGCGTATAACTATTTGCCTGTGAACAACCAGACCTTCATACAAACTTGCTATGCTGGATTCTTGACGCACAACCGAAGGTGCTGCCATATCCTGCCAGCACGTCCACAAGCGAGCCGCAGGTGGAGAATGACATGTGGAAGAGGGCGAGGAACGAGATGGGAGTAACAATCCAGGCTATTTGCTCTGAGACCGGCATAACAATATAATGAAACAAGCAGGGAGCACCCTCAACACCGTCAACATTCTAGCCCGAAGTCCAGCACGCTATCGACTGTGCCCAAATGTATTAATTGGGGTTGGGGCCGATTTGAGATAAAAATACTTTATCAATTGGAATCTTTAACAAGTGGAAAGGGGAAAAGTATTATTATTTGTTTTTCACAAGCGTAGAAGGCTGTAAATTCTGATAACAACGTTTCTAGGATGGGCTGTTAGCCGAACAATAGACTATTCAACCTTTACTAAAGAACTGTCTAATAGCCGAGCAAGGTGTGGGAAAAAACCCTCCCCAACTTGCAACAAATCATTTGTATCTACCCTTCCACATCTACCTACACACGTATCTGCCTACACATTTTCTGAAAATAAATATATACAGTGCCTTGCGAAAGTATTCGGCCCCCTTGAACTTTGCGACCTTTTGCCACATTTCAGGCTTCAAACATAAAGATATAAAACTGTATTTTTTTGTGAAGAATCAACAACAAGTGGGACACAATCATGAAGTGGAACGACATTTATTGGATATTTCAAACTTTTTTAACAAATCAAAAACTGAAAAATTGGGCGTGCAAAATTATTCAGCCCCCTTAAGTTAATACTTTGTAGCGCCACCTTTTGCTGCGATTACAGCTGTAAGTCGCTTGGGGTATGTCTCTATCAGTTTTGCACATCGAGAGACTGACATTTTTTCCCATTCCTCCTTGCAAAACAGCTCGAGCTCAGTGAGGTTGGATGGAGAGCATTTGTGAACAGCAGTTTTCAGTTCTTTCCACAGATTCTCGATTGGATTCAGGTCTGGACTTTGACTTGGCCATTCTAACACCTGGATATGTTTATTTTTGAACCATTCCATTGTAGATGTTGCTTTATGTTTTGGATCATTGTCTTGTTGGAAGACAAATCTCCGTCCCAGTCTCAAGTCTTTTGCAGACTCCATCAGGTTTTCTTCCAGAATGGTCCTGTATTTGGCTCCATCCATCTTCCCATCAATTTTAACCATCTTCCCTGTCCCTGCTGAAGAAAAGCAGGCCCAAACCATGATGCTGCCACCACCATGTTTGACAGTGGGGATGGTGTGTTCAGCTGTGTTGCTTTTACGCCAAACATAACATTTTGCATTGTTGCCAAAAAGTTCAATTTTGGTTTCATCTGACCAGAGCACCTTCTTCCACATGTTTGGTGTGTCTCCCAGGTGGCTTGTGGCAAACTTTAAACAACACTTTTTATGGATATCTTTAAGAAATGGCTTTCTTCTTGCCACTCTTCCATAAAGGCCAGATTTGTGCAATATACGACTGATTGTTGTCCTATGGACAGAGTCTCCCACCTCAGCTGTAGATCTCTGCAGTTCATCCAGAGTGATCATGGGCCTCTTGGCTGCATCTCTGATCAGTCTTCTCCTTGTATGAGCTGAAAGTTTAGAGGGACGGCCAGGTCTTGGTAGATTTGCAGTGGTCTGATACTCCTTCCATTTCAATATTATCGCTTGCACAGTGCTCCTTGGGATGTTTAAAGCTTGGGAAATCTTTTTGTATCCAAATCCGGCTTTAAACTTCTTCACAACAGTATCTCGGACCTGCCTGGTGTGTTCCTTGTTCTTCATGATGCTCTCTGCGCTTTTAACGGACCTCTGAGACTATCACAGTGCAGGTGCATTTATACGGAGACCTGATTACACACAGGTGGATTGTATTTATCATCATTAGTCATTTAGGTCAACATTGGATCATTCAGAGATCCTCACTGAACTTCTGGAGAGTTTGTTGCACTGAAAGTAAAGGGGCTGAATAATTTTGCACGCCCAATTTTTCAGTTTTTGATTTGTTAAAAAAGTTTGAAATATCCAACAAATGTCCTTCCACTTCATGATTGTGTCCCACTTGTTGTTGATTCTTCACAAAAAAATACAGTTTTATATCTTTATGTTTGAAGCCTGAAATGTGGCAAAAGGTCGCAAAGTTCAAGGGGGCCGAATAGTTTCGCAAGGCACTGTATATAATGGTCATGGCTCCCGAGTGGTGCAGCGGTCTAAGGCACTACATCTCTGTGCAAGAGGCATTACTACAGTCCTTGGTTTGAATACAGGCTGTATCACATCCGACCGGGATTGGGAGTGCCATAGGTCGGCGAACAATTGGCCCAGCGTCATCTGGGTTTGGCTGGAGTAGGCCTTGAATGTAGATAAGAATTTGTTCTTTCCTGGCTTGCCTAGTTAAATGAAGGTTACATTTAAAAAACAACTGGCGGCAACCGCAGCGCAATCAATAGGAGGTGAACAGTGGCTGGTGCTGAAAATATCGCTAACTTGTTATGCAAGTGTTGCACACCAACAGATGGAGAAAACATACACCAGTCGGTGTCTTCATTTTATTTTGACTTTACAAACAAGAAGAGGGCTTAATTGGAGTCCATTTCTTCGGAGCCTAGACCTACAGTGAGGCAAAAAAGTATTTAGTCAGCCACCAATTGTGCAAGTTCTCCCACTTAAAAAGATGAGAGAGGCCTGTAATTTTCATCATAGGTACACTTCAACTATGACAGACAAAATGAGAAAAAGAATCCAGAAAATCACATTGTAGGATTTTTAATGAATTTATACTCCCTGTTCAGCCATGACTGCGTGGCCATGCATGCCTGCAACTCAATCATCAAGTTCGCAGACGACACTACAGTGGTAGGCATGATTACCAACAACGACGAGACGGCCTACAGGGAGGAGGTGAGGGCCCTTGGAGTGTGGTGTCAGGAAAATAACCTCACACTCAATGTCAACAAAACAAAGAAGATGATCGTGGACTTCAGGAAACAGCAGAGGGAGCAGCCCCCTATCCACGTCGATGGGACAGTAGTGGAGAAGGTGGAAAGTTTTAAGTTCCTGGTCCACCCACTCAGACAGCGTGGTGAAGATGGCGCAGCAGCACCTCTACAACCTCAGGAGGCTGAAGAAATTCGACTTGTCACCAAAAACACTCACAAACTTTTACAGATGCACAATCGAGAGCATCCTGTCGGGCTGTATCACCTGGTACGGCAACTGCTCCGCCCACAACCGTAAGGCTCTTCAGAGGGTAGTGCGGTCTGCACAACGCATAACCGGGGGCAAGCCATCTGCCCTTCAAAACACCTACACCACCCAATGTCACAGGAAGGCCAAAAAGACAACAACCACCCGAGCCACTGCCTGTTCACCCAGCTATCATCCAGAAGGCGAGGTCAGTACAGGTGCATCAAAGCAGGGACCCAGAGACTGAAAAACAGCTTCTATTTCAAGGCCATCAACAGCCTTTTCTAACATTGAGTCGCTTCTGCCAACATACTGACTCATCTCTAGCCACTTTAATAATGAAATAATTGATGTAATAAATATATCACTAGCCACTTTAAACAATGCCACTTTATATAGTGTTTACATACCCTACATAACTCATCTCATATGTATATACTGTACTCTTGACCATCTACTGCATCTTGCCTATGCCGTTCGGCCATCGCTCATTCATATATTTTTATGTACATATTCTTATTCATTCCTTTAGAGTTGTGTGTATAAGGTAGCTGTTGTGAAATTGTTAGGTTAGATTTCTTGTTAGATATCACTGCGTGGTCGGAACTAGAAGCACAAGCATTTCGCTACACTCGCATTAACATCTGCTAACCATGTGTATGTGACAAATAAAATGTTATTTGATTTGACAAAGTTGTCTAATGATGGCAAACAATTTAAATCCTCCAATCTCCCAAACTGTCCCCTTGATCACAAATGGAGTGGAAGGTAGCCTAGTGGTTAGAGCGTTGGAATAGTAACCGAAAGGTTGCAAGATCGAATCCCTGGGCTGACAAGGTAAAATCTGTCATTATGCCCCTGAACAAGGCAGTCAACTGTCATTGAAAATAAGAATGTGTTCTTAACTGACTTACCTAGTTAAGTAAAAAATCCAGACCGTCACATTGCACAGTGCCATATTTTCCATTCCATCCTAACAGAAACAGTGAAGGTTTAATTTTTCTCAGAATAGAAACACCTTAATATTAATCAAATTAATTAATCAAATTTTCTTAAAATCAATCCCATATAGTATGTTATTACAAAAAAATGTTTTCAAGTCAACTGGTAATGCCAATATGGAAGACTATCAAATGCGTCTTAAAGATGCCTTCTGGTGGTAAAACTAGCACTAACTCGCATATATAGAAGAAATAGATTAATAGAAAAAATGGCTGACAATGAGATAATGTGCCACAGAATGCTGCAGCAGCCTGCAAGGTGCGCTGCAGTATGATAAAACTTTTAAAGGAGGAACCACTGTATAGTCAATGAACAGTATTCTCACATAGTTATTCCTCTTGTCCAGATGGGATAGGGCAGTGTGCAGTGTTATGGCGATTGCATCGTCTGTGAACCTATTAGGGCGTCAAGCAAATTGAAGCGGTTCTAAGATGACAGGTAAGGTAGAGGTGTTATGATCCTTGACTAGTCTATCAAAGCACTTCATGATGACAGAAGTGAGTGCTACGGGGCGATAGTCATCAATTCAGTTACCTTTCCCTTCTTGGGTACAGGAACAATGGTGGCCATCTTGAAGCATGTGGAGACAGCAGACTGGGATAGGGAGAGATTGAATATGTCCGCAAACATACCAGCCAGCTGGTCTGCGCATGATCTAAGGACGAGGCTAGAGATGCCATCTGGGCCAGCAGCCTTGCGAAGGTTAACACGTATTAATGTCTTACTCACGTCCGCCACAGAGAAGAAGAGCCCACAGTCCTTGGTAGTGGGCCGCATGGGTGGCACTGTATTATCCTCAAAGCGGGCAAAGAAGGTGTGTAGTTTGTCTGGAAGCAAGACGTCGGTGTCCGTGACGTGGCTGGTTTTCCTTCTGTAGTCCGTGATTGTCTGTAGACCCTGCCACATACGTCTCGTGTCTGAGCTGTTTAATTGTGACTCCACATTGTCTCTATACTGACATTTCGCTTGTTTGATTGGAATAACTACACTGTTTGTATTCGGCCATAATCCCAGTCACTTTTCCATGGTTAAATGCGGTGGTTCGTGCTTTCAGCTTTGTGTGAATGCCACCATCTATCCATGGTTTCTGGTTAGGGTAGGTTTTAATAGTGGGTACAACATCTCCTATGCACTTCCTTATATACTCACTCACCGAATCAGCGTATACGTCGATATTATTCTCTGAGGCTACCCGGAATATGCGTGATCAAAACTATCTTGAAGTGTGGATTCCAATTGGTCAGACCAGCGTTGAAAAGTTCACAAGTACATCCTGTTTGAGTTTCTGCCTAAAGAAAGGGAGGAGCAAAATGGAGTTGTGGTCAGATTTGCTAAAAGGAGGGTGAGGGAGGGCCTTGATTGCATTGCGGAAGTTAGAGTAGCAGTGATCCAGAGTTTTGCCACTGCGAGTACTACAGTCAATATGCTGATAGAATTTAGGTAGCCTTGTTCTCAAATTTGCTTTGTTAAAATCCCCAGCTACAATAAATGCAGCCTCAGAATATATGGTTTCCAGTTTGCATAAAGTACAGTAATGTTCCTTGAGGGTCATTGTGGTATCGGCTTGAGGGGGATATACACGGCTGTGACAATAAGGAGAATTCTCCGTTAAAGTTAGGTCCTAAAGCTTAGGCCTACGTACTAATGTCAGATAGCCTAAAAATAATGAATGATACATTTATGCATTTTTCATGTATTGTTTTCTCTTAATTCAACCCGAACACCACCCACCCTTCATCCACACAATATTTCATGGCCATAAAACCGCCCACCTCGTGGATATAGCCACGGGAACTGCGGGTTATTAGTCAACCTGCACATCACTAGTGCAGTGGACTAATTCCATGGATAGAGAACAGAAGATTATAGGTTTGAATCTCACTGATGCCGTGTCACAATACATTATTTTTTGCAAGATTAATGCCTAAGGAAATTAATGTTCATGTTTCCAATCTGTGCTTGGAGTTCAGAAAAGTTAACCCAAAACAAGCTAGCAGTGTCATTAAAAGTCTTATTGAAACATTCAGTGAACGTTTTAAGGAAGTTATTCAAAAACCAGGTATGAAAATGAGCAGGGGGTACAAATTATGCAATCTATTCATACCACTCCCAGGTTCAGAGAATGCTTTATGGTTCCTGCAGTGGCTCAGTTTGTGGTGGGGGGGAGGGGGGGGGGGGGGGCTTTGGCTGTTTAAAGTATCTAGATCTGCAAATTAACTGTATCAATAACATCGTAAATCATTTTGATTTGATCTTAATGGAAGTCCTTTGCTGTGTCTGACAGTAGAATCACACAGCATGTGGACATCATGACAGACCTTGTATTTTGCACTCATTGAGTGAAGAAGTGAGGTGCTCTGCAAAATGTTGTTGTTGAGTCTTAGAGTGAAGTCAAGTATTATACTCATCCTGACAACTGCTTAAGGTTGTCGGCCATAAGTAAGCTGAACAATTGTGGAATCTAAGTTGACTCAACAAAATTTTGCCCAGAATGTTGTCTTTGTCAGCTATGTTCTTCTCTGAGAGTACTGTGTGTTTGATAACTTGAAAATGGTGTTATACTGATTTACTATAAGACTGTCTGTGTTGATAAAGAATTTGTAAAAAACGCTGACATGCAAGATTTGGAGAAGTCAAGACACGTGTAGTCATTGGACATCTTTTGATAACAATCTGAAATCCAACTTTTTTCTTTGGGCAAAGTAATGTAGCCACAGTAGATTCAGGTTTCAATGTTTCTTATGTAGGGGTTAGTTTTTATTTCAAGTTGCATGAAATTGAATCTATGGCAATATGAGCACATCTGTCTTTGAATTATTGAACAAATATTTTGAAATAAAACAGTGTATTTCCCTGTCGAATATTATATTTCAGATGGCTTGGGAGACTGCTGTATGAGTCTCACATGGAGCTAGACTAAGCAGAAAATACAATAAAATTTGCTGAATCCAGACCAATCCTTCAAACATTGGGTCGTGTGCAAAATATCTACTAATTACATTGTTGCAAGTTCTAAGCCCTCACTTCTCAATATGCTTTGCTACTTTAAGCTTTTTAGTATGTGGATGACTTCGTTTAATCTACTTTTAATCATATTGTAAATCAAACAGTAGAAAGATGCCAATGGCCAGTGATAACTTGTATTTCATTCTTAAAATCTTAAGAAACATAAGTCCATGTGCTAATGAAAATAGATAGCGGCCCTATAAAAATGTAATTGTACAGTGTTCGCCCTCTCATCCCCTCAGGAGCAGCAGTAGTGTAGCATGACTGATGTAAATCTACAGGCCCAGAATGCTCAGCCAGCTAAGGTATGTAGAGCCAGGGTCGCACGAGGGCCACCGAGCTACTGCTGTAAACCAGTGAAACAGAAAGAGAGAGAGAGAGGGGGGAGCGGCGCCAATTCTAATATGAGATTGCAGGCCTTAAGAAAACCGCTAATAGTTCCTAAAGTTTCCTGTCCCATGAGCCTTAGCAGCAGGAGCAACGGAGCCCAGTGCCGAAAGCTGGTAATCAGTGTCAGGCTGCCGGGAGGGACAGAGCCAAATGGGGGGGGGGGGGGATTCTCTGGAGAGAAAGTGTATTGGCTTCTGAATATGAATGTCTATTTCCGTCTTGAAACACAGTAGCCTTATTGGGGTGAGCTGGCCCCTCACTCTGAGAATACTCCTATAAAACCCTTATTTTTAAAGGTTGATCTCGACCCTGGTGAGCAGAGGGACGCGGGGCTGCAGCTGTGTGTTTTACACACTGAGGAGAGAAAGGAGAGACCTTAGTTGGCTGTGGAACAAGTTCGAGTGTTGCTGTATTGTTGTGATTGTTCTAATTTGTGGGTGTCTTAAAAAAACCTGTGACCTTCAAACCATTCCTTTGCTAAACAAGAGACACTTGCAGAGACCAACTCCCACGTTGGAACTTCCCAGCAACATTCTTGCACGCCGTTTCGAGTAGATATGTTACAAACACACGCTTACCACACTTTCTCATGAAGGCCAAATTGACCATGCAACCAACACATTGAAGTCGTACCACGCATGGACGAGCACACGTCTAGTTGAGCTACATGTAAACATTCCCACCACAGCTGTTTATTTTGCACTGGTATTTGCAAAGGGTACCTACACAGGAGAGCTGTTCTTCGAAACTATTCAACTCAGGAAATTGTTTGGTTGGACACATCAAATATTTACCTATCAGGCTTTACCTACCACTGCTTTCGTAAAATGGGCAGCCATTGACATTCACGGGATGTTTTTTTTTCATTATTTCTTTATTGATATTTATGCTTTATTGATTCAATCAGTATGGGGTATGCCTACTGTTTCAATAAAATAATATTTATGGTTGTACATTAACTACAGATTCATTTTGATTCTGAAATGCCCAAACTTAAGAACTGGTCTGTCATTCATAGAAAGAGCTTATGAAAATCGGTAATCAATGGGTGGGTGTATTGTGAATATTACGTTGCCCGTGACTGCTGGAGAGGAACATTCTGTTCTTCTTGTTTTAGGACGAAAGAAGATGTTCTTTGGTCTCGGGAACCGTGAGATGTCACATAACCAACAATTCACTTCATCTCAACAAACAAATATCATAACTGCTTTTCCTAAATAAAGGACATTTTCTAAAGCAATGAGTGATACGTTTGCATGTTTACTTCCCCATCAAATTCCCCACCGTCGTTGCTGCAACACTGGCAAGGATCTTTCCCAATCCCAAATGAGCTTTGACGTTCCCTGAAATGTCATGTTTCAAACTTCCAAGTTCCACATTTTGAGATGAGCAGGCACAGGATGTCCGTCATAACCAGTAGATGTCCAGTCATGACAAAGGTACAAAAGCTATTTTTCCACTCCATTTGCGATCAAGGGGACAGTTCGGGGGAGCACAGTGGCTAGAGAGGTTTTGAAAGGCTCATCCATCTTGCAGCCACTTGAGTGATGGAAAAGCAAACAGGCTGAACAAGGACCCCCCCCCATACAACCAGGAGCTCCAGGAGCTCCCACCCCCATACAACCAGGAGCTCCTACACACTCTTACCCAAACAACTCTGGTGATAAGACAGCTAAGCGCTGGAGAGGAAGTGTTGGCGGGTGCTCTAAGGAAGTGAAAATGTGAACGAACCATGTTGTTGAGAAAAAAGGTTCCAGACCCCAGTTTATATGCTATTGTATTGGGTGTCTTTCTATTTACAGATAATACTATTGATAGACCTATGGAAGGGTACCTACTCTCCGAGGCTGACTCAATGGGAGTTGGGATATGCAAAAAACACATTTCCAACTCACACATGCGAATAATACACACTTGTACATGTGTGAAATAGGACAAATATAAGCACCCGCCATTAAGAGTGTAGGCCATGACTGTTTAATGAATATACATAAGCATGTGTACAATTTCCCAGATGTTTAATAGCATTGATATGGACATTTAACACATAGACTAAACTAGACTGATTCCATGCCTCTTGTTAGCACTAGACTATGCACCATGTGGCACATACTGTACACTAAGTTCTGAATGTGATTGATTTATTCGGTAGTTCAGCTTTCATCCAGAGGCGGAATCAATCAATCCTTCAGGGGGTCATTCAATAGCTCAACTTAATGGCCACCCCAATGAAACAACAGCCAGGGCGAGACAGATCCACTCAACGTGTAGCGTGCAGTTAGCTTAACGTCTGCTCTTCAAAACAGGACCCACAGCGGAGAGTGTGATCAACGGTGATAATTTAATATTCATCTCTGTTCGGGGAGTTTTGTTTGAGCAACAAGCCAAGAACCTTTAACCGTGATATATGTCACTCATGATATGTTTATGGTTCTCCCAGGGAAGGGTCTAACTCAAAGGTTCACTACTCTATTGTTGTGTCATTCTGAACCGTAACTGTAAAACCATTTTGATTCAGTCCATCTGTCTCAGTGTGTAGTCCATTTATCTGATACTGTCTGGCCAAAAGAGTATGACATTGTTGCCGCCTGTAGCATTGAATCAATAGCAAGGGAAGCCAGCGAGCATTTGGCCTCCCTTGATAAAAAAAGTATAAAAGTATAGCCATTCAGCGTTGAGCTAAACTGAGTGAGCCAGTTTGGATATGGCTTTACACCAATCACATCACATCAATAGCAAAACATCATTGACAAAAAAAAACATAAATTGATGGACTTTGTTCCATTCCTAAATAAGCTATGGCTGGAAACATGGATTTAAACTTCACTTAATTCTCTGTACTGGCCATTGATTATTTGACCTTTATTTAACTAGGCAAGTCAGTTAAGAACTTAAGAACAAATTCTTATTTTCAATGACAGCCTAGGAACAATGGGTTAACTGCCTTGTTCAGGGACAGAACGACAGTTTTACCGTGTCAACTCAGGGATTTACCACTAGGCTACCTGCCACCCCTTGATACCACTTGAAAGGAAACACTTTAAAGTTTATGGAAATGTAAAATTACTGTAGGATAATATAACACATTAGATCTGGTAAAAGGTAATACAAAGAAAAACATTTTTTTTTTTGTACCATCATCTTTGAAATGCAAGAGAAAGCCCATAATGTATTATTCCAGCCCAGGCACAAATTCGATTTTGGCCACTAGATGGCAGCGATGTATGTGCAAAGTTTTAGACTGATCCAATGAACCATTGCACTTCTTTTCAAAATGTTGTATCAAGACTGCACAAATGTGCCATTTTCAAGTTCATAATTGTGCACTCTCAAACAATAGCATGTTATTATTTCACTGTAATTGCTACTGTAAATTTGACAGTGCAGTTAGATTAACAAGAATTTAAGCTCCCATACAAGATATGTCTATGTCCTGGGATTTTGTTGTTGTTGTTACTTACAACCTCATGCTAATCACATTAGCCTACGTTAGCTCAACTGTCCCGTGGTGGGACACCGATCCCGTAGAGGCTAGCAAGCATTTTAGCCAGGTTGCCTAGTCTAGGTCAACAAAAACTATAAGTGTTTAATGACAGAGTCATGATAATTAGCTTACATTGATTGGACTAAATTGTTTTGATATCGTTAAGTTGTTATTGTATTAGACTAAGCATAGTTGATGTGATGATGATGAAATGTTGAAGTTGAATTGGTGCTGGAATAGCGTTGGCAGCTCCTGTTTTCTTCAAGACTTGTGGTCCAAAAATGTTGGAAACATCTTGCTCGATCATGCTGTAGGTTACTTAACTATTTGTTACATGCAGTATGCTTTGTGGACTTCACTGGGAAAAGTGCTTTCCGGTTTTGTGATGAAACATACATGGTCTTGCAAAAGTATTCACCCCCTTGGCATTTTTACTATTTGGTTGTATTACAACCTGTAATTTAATTCGATTTTAAATAGGATTTAATGTAATGGAAATACACAAAATAGTCCAAATTGGTGAAGTGAAATGAAAAAAAAAACTTGTTTAAAAAATTTTAAAAACAGAAAAGGGTGCGTGCATATGTATTCAAACCCTTTGCTATGAAGCATCTAAATAAGATCTGGTGCAACCAATTACCTTCAGAAGTAACATAATAAGTTAAATAAAGTCCACCTGTGTGCAATCTAAGTGTAACATGATCTGTCACATGATCTCAGAATATACAGTTGAAGTCGGAAGTTTACATGCACTTAGGTTGGAGTCATTAAAACTCGTTTTTCAACCACTCCACAAATTTCTTGTTAACAAACGATAGTTTTGGGAAGTTGGTTAGGACATTACTTTGTGCATGACACAATTAATTTTCCCAACAATGGTTTACAGACAGATTATTTCACTTATTATTCACTGTATCACAATTCCAGGGGGTCAGAAGTTTACATACATTAAGTTGATTGTGGCTTTAAACAGCTTGGAAAATTCCAGGAAATTATGACATGGCTTTAAAAGCTTCTGATAGGCTAATTGACATAATTTGAGACAACTGGAGGTGTACCTGTGGATGTATTTCAAGGCCTACCTTCAAACTCAGTGCCTCTTTGCTTGACATCATGGGAAAATCAAAAGAAATTAGCCAAAAATTGTAGACCTCCACAAGTCTGGTTCATCCTTGGGAGCAATTTCCAAACGTTAATCTGTACAAACAATAGTACGCAAGTATAAACACCATGGGACCACGCAGCCGTCATACCGGTCAGGACGGAGACGCGTTCTGTCTCCTAGAGATGAGCATAATTTGGTATGAAAAGTATGACAGCAAATGACTTTGTGAAGATGCTGGAGGAAACAGTTACAAACGTATCTATATCCACAGTAAAATTAGTCCTATATCGTCATAACTTCAAGCAAACATGTTTGGTGTTCACCAAAAGGCATGTGGGAGACTCCCCAAACATATGGAAGAAGGTAGTCTGGTAAGATGAGACAAAAATTGAGCTTTTGGGGCAACAAGGAAAATGCTATGTCTGGAGCAAACACCTCTCATCACCCAGAGAACACCATCATCTCAGTGAAGCTTGGTGGTGGCAGCATCATGTTGTGGGGATGTTATTCATCGGCAGGAACTTGGAAACTGGTCAGAATTTAAGGAATGATGGGATGGTGCTAAATACAGGGAAATTGTTGAGGGAAACCTGTTTCAGTCTTCCAGAGATTTGAGACTGGGACGGAGGTTCACCTTCCAGCAGGACAATTACCCTAAGCATACTGCTAAAGCAACACTCGAGTGGTTTAAGGGGAAACATGTCTTGGAATGGCCTAGTCAAAGCCCAGACCTCAATCCAAATGAGTATCTGTGGTATGACTTAAAGATTGCTGTACATCAGCGGAACCCATCCAACTTGAAGGAGCTGGAGTAGTTTTGCCTTGAAGAATGGGCAAAAATCCCAGTGGCTAAATGTCCCAAGCTTATAGAGACATTCCCCAAGAGACTTGCAGCTATAATTGCTGCAAAAGGGTGGCTCTACAAAGTATTGACTATGGGGGTGTGAATAGTTATGCACGCTCAAGTTTTCTGTTTTTCTATCTTATTTCTTGTTTGTTTCACAAGAAAAAATATTTTGCAACTTCAAAGTGATAGGCATGTTGTGTAAATCAAATGATACCAAACCCCCCAAAAATCCATTTTAATTCTAGGTTGTAAGGCAACAAAATAGGAAAAATGCCAAGGTGGGTGAATACTTTCGCAAGCCGCTGTACTTGTGGTTGAATTTATTCTGCCACTGTGTCTTTCTTCTTGTTGTCTTGGCCTTATTTATCACAGTGGCGTATGAACAAACGGGTTATAGACCAAACAATGCACACATAGGTTGTAATATGGCTTTTATCCTGGCTTGGCTTGGCTTCCTCAGTGATTTTTACACGTGCACAGCTACTGAGTAGTGTTAGCGTGCACGGTGCCCTCTGTGCAGCAGTAGTACACTGCTCTGTTGTGACGGTGTATGTAGAAAGGGACCCCGTTTTATGCCGTACGAGTGGCACGGGTTTATTTTCCCTGTGGCTAAATATAGAAACAACAACAATAGCAGAAGGAAATACGCTTTAGAAACTTGAGCCGTGGCGCTATCATTTTACACTGTTTATTTAAGGAGGTTATGAATCATGCTGGGAGTCATTTTTGTTGCCATTGACTATTCAGATTATTTATAGACAGAAGTCAGAAAGAAATAGTGTCATGTCTGCAGGTTCTTACCAAGTGCAGACGGAGCTTGCGTCACATAATGTAAGGTCTTATTGTCAACCATGTGTCAACCTATGCCAACCACGTGTTATGGGCATGACAATGTTATGGTAATTAGGTTCTTTTTCAAAAATATTTGTTTGTTCAAGGAAAACTGTGATGAAATTCCAGATAGATTTTATTGCCACTATTACCCGGCTATAGGCAGAGATGTTAATAGCAATATGATTAGCATCATATATTTTCTACGTCTACGAGGAGGTGTTTCCGTGAAAAGCCATAGGCTTTAAAAAGTAACAACTGCCTTTTAGTAGCTTACTCCAATTTTCCACCTATGTCTGCAGTCTAAAAATGGTTATACAACTTACTTCTACACACCTCTAAAAAAGTGGTATTGCCGTAAAAATGTCCCATTATCTTTCCTTAGCGTATAAATCCAGACTTTCCTAATACAAGCCATACAGCCTATAGTTACAGTCTATATTTTCGGAAGACGGGAGAGTGAAAAAATAGAGGACAACCATGGTGAGGCAGACAAAAAGTAATAGAAAGGGTGGATAAAGGGGGAAATAGCCAAGTTCAATCATTGCATAGTTTTTTAAGTAGAACGAAAGGTAGATGCATCAATGGCTAAAACCCGTAGAGCTGCATTGCAGGAGTGTAGAAAATAAGGGGTTTGAGTCTCACTTGCTTTCCTCTGTATCGGAAAACAAAGCCTTGGCTACTCTTACCGGGGTTAGAAACTGTCTGTACCCAAAACTTGACCTGTTACTGAGCTCACAACTTCTGCTAATGTAATCTGTGAATGGACAGCCAATTACACAAAACCTGCACTGGGCTCATTTACGTAACACACACTCCTCCAGCCCAAAACTAAAACTGGTAGAGAAAGACATGAGGAAGAAGACCAAGTCTGGTGCTGGATACTGGGGTGTCAGGAAACCATGTGTGTATTATTTTGGCTCTTGACAATGTCTGTCCCAAAAAAAATCTACAAATGCAGGGCAAGCGTGAACTTGCAGTCATAATTTATGAAAATGATGTGATAGCTTCTGTCATTAAAACACAATTTGTGAAGTCTGGACCGATGTTGTGATGGTGCATGGTGATGATGTCTTGGTCTCTTGTGAGTTCCCCTTTTCCTGGTGGAAAAGGTGTGTTCACTTTTGACTGGCGAACGCACCTCTGACTATTACTTCAGAGGTGAGAACATTAGATTCTGCTCATCACTGAGGTGCAGTTCCGTCCTTCTCTTGCTTCCTCAGCCCATCCTCTGTTGCTGTGGTCACAACATAGCTAAACTATCACATGTGGGATATTCATGTTCAGAGATGCATTTGTCTGCTGAAAGAAATTCTCCCCTCTAAAAGTTTATGGATTATAACCTCTGTTCCCAGTTAGGGGCTCACAGCAAAGCTGTGAAATCTTTTGTTATTCTTAGATCATTTTTTCCCCTTGACATGGTCAAATAACTCAAGCATAGATTGGATAACTTAGAGGCCATGAGTAACTTGGTCAAAAGAATGGCCCCCGATTGGACTATAGTTCATATCTGCTGCCCCGTTTGACCTAGAGACTTTACACTTTGCATGTAGGTGTCTTTCCTAATGCTGAACAAATTTGCCACAATGAACGATAAGGCCCGTCAGGATAGATTTTGCTCCATCTTGGAAATTTTTGAAAACCTTATTATAACACCAAATTTGGGATGTAGGCCCATGGTCTATCTCTTATCTGTAATTGAAGTAGGTGATTACTACTGGTTTTAAATGGCGAGAGAAACTGTACGCCATGTTCGGTGTTTTGGTAAGGACTCACAATGACATCACACACCCAAGAAGCCTCAACCAATCACCCGACGGATATGAATGACTTTGCCTCCAGAAAGGACGTTTCTCAACCGGATATGTGATAACCCTATATCTCCCAAAACCGTATTTCAAAGGGGGAAAATAATCTAAAACAGTTGATAAGCCATTGTGAAGTGGATTTAAATGGACACTTAACATTTGATGACCTGATTTATCAATAGCTCAGCCATCTCTTAAGCAATCCCTTAGCTTTTCCCACCTCTTCAGGATCCGCCCCTTTTTTTCACATTTCGCCTAAAATAAAATAACCAAATCTAACTGCCTGTAGGTCCAGCCCTGAAACAAGGATATGCATATTCTTGGTACCATTTGAAAATAAACACTTTGAAGTTTGTGGACATGTGAAAGGTATGTAGGAGAATATAACACAATAGATCTGGTAAAAGGTAACACAAAGAAAAACATACATATATTTTTTTTGTACCATCATCTTTGAAATGCAAGAGAAAGGCCATAATGTATTATTCCAGCCCAGGTGCAATTTATATTTTGACCACTAGATGTCAGCAGTGCATGTGCAAAGTTTTAAACTAATCCAGTGTATCATTGCATATCTGTTCAAAATGTTGTATCAAGACTGCCCAAATGTGCCTAATTTGTTTATTATTAACGTGTCATGTTCAAAATAGTGCACTCTCCTCAAACAATAGCATGGTATTCTTTCACTGTAATAGCTACTGTAAATTGGACAGTGCAGTTAGATTAACAATAATTTAAGCTTTCTGCAATTATCAGATATGTCTATGTCCTGGGAAATGTTCTTGTTACTTACAAGCTCATGCTAATCGCATTAGCCTACCTTAGCTCAACCGTCCTGTGGACGGGACATCGATCCCAAAGAAGGTTTATTTTACGTTCAAGTGTTATTGTCACATACACAATTACAGTGAAATAAAAAATACATTGAAAAATGTAAAACATTTAAGTACTTTTAAATGTCTACCTTGCAAGCTCTACCCAACAGTGCAATAATCAATACCAAAATATAACTAAAATAATATTTAAAAAAAATATGTTTAATAAAGAAAACTATATAAAGGCTCAATACCAAATGTACAATGTGCAGGGATACTGGAGTAGTTTGAGGTAGCTCATGGGGGCTTCAGGAGCCAGCAGGTTAGACTCTAAATCTAGAGCAAAACACAACTACTGTTACTGTTGTTAAAGAGAGAGGGAGTCTCAACTTTCTAAATATTGAGGAAATACGACCACTTTACAAACTGAGAATGTAATTGAAATGATGCGCTGGCGGAACGGAGCAGAGCGCGCCATTCGCGGTGAATACATCAAGTAGCCTATATTGGCCTACCAATGGACAGCTTTTGTTGGACATAAAATGTACTGTTAGATTACATGGCTATTAAATGGCAGTTTCATGGCTATCGAGCAACAATATCATATTTAGGGTTCGCAATCTAGCTAATGTGTTTTGAGATCTCACTTCCTCTGGTGAATTATGGAGCATGTAGCCTAGGCCAATATGTCACAAAATGAAATAATTCACTATTATCAGTATTATTACCATACAGAGAATAAAACAAAAAAAGATGCACAAAAAGGATGGAGCAAAATATAAATCTGACAAGTCTGGATCCTATTTTGACATCAAAATACTCTATCCACCATGCATTCCCTGAACATGATAGATTAAATAGACAACTCCTTTCATGTCTTACTTGGCACAGGACAAGTCAGTCAAGAGCCCTAATGGAAAGTATCTTTGAGCCAATTAATTTAAACTCAGTTTTTCCACAATTCCTGACATTTAATCCTAGTAAATAATTCCCTGTCTTAGGTCAGTTAGGATCACCACTTTATTTTATGAATGTGAAATGTCAGAATAATAGTAGAGAGAATGATTTATTTCAGCTTTTATTTATTTCATCACATTCCCAGTGGGTCAGAAGTCTACATACACTCAATTAGTACTTGGTAGCATTGCCTTTATATTGTTTAACTTCGGTCAAATGTTTTGGGTAGCCTTCCACAAGCTTCCCACAATAAGTTGGGTGAATTTTGGCTCATTCCTCCTGACAGAGCTGGTGTAACTGAGTCAGGTATGTAGGCATCCTTGTCGCTCACGCTTTTTCACTTCTGCCCACAAATTTTCTATAGAATTGAGATCAGGGCTTTGAATTGGCCACTCCAATACCTTGACTTTCCTTGCTCCCAAGGATGAACCACTTGTGAAGTTCTACAATTTTTCTTGGGTTCTTGGATGATTTCTTTTGGTTTTCCCATGATGTCAAGCAAAGAAGCACTGAGTTTGAAGGTAGGCCTTGACATACATCCACAGGTATACCCCCAAATGACTTAAATTATGTCAATTAGCCTATTAGAAGCTTCTAAAGCATGACATCATTTTCTGGAATTTTCCAAGTTGTTTAAAGGCACAGTCAACTTAGTGTATGTGAACTTCTGACCCACTGGAATTGTGATCCAGTGAGTTATAAGTGAAATAATCTGTCTGTAAACAATTGTTGGAAAAATTACTTGTGTCATGCACAAAGTAGATGTCCTAACCAACTTCCCAAAACTATAGTTTGTTAACAATAAGTTTGTGGAGTGGTTTAAAAATGAGTTTTAATGACTCCAACCTAAGTGTATGTAAACTTCCGACTTCAACTGCATATTTTTAAATATATATACAGTGCCTTGCGAAAGTATTCGGCCCCCTTGAACTTTGCGACCTTTTGCCACATTTCAGGCTTATAAAGATATAAAACTGTATTTTTTTGTGAAGAATCAACAACAAGTGGGACACAATCATGAAGTGGAACGACATTTATTGGATATTTCAAACTTTTTTAACAAATCAAAAACTGAAAAATTGGGCGTGCAAAATTATTCAGCCCCCTTAAGCTAATACTTTGTATCGCCACCTTTTGCTGCGATTACAGCTGTAAGTCGCTTGGGGTATGTCTCTATCAGTTTTGCACATCGAGAGACTGAAATTGCAAAACAGCTCGAGCTCAGTGAGGTTGGATGGAGAGCATTTGTGAACAGCAGTTTTCAGTTCTTTCCACAGATTCTCGATTGGATTCAGGTCTGGACTTTGACTTGGCCATTCTAACACCTGGATATGTTTATTTTTGAACCATTCCATTGTAGATGTTGCTTTATGTTTTGGATCATTGTCTTGTTGGAAGACAAATCTCCGTCCCAGTCTCAGGTCTTTTGCAGACTCCATCAGGTTTTCTTCCAGAATGGTCCTGTATTTGGCTCCATCCATCTTCCCATCAATTTTAACCATCTTCCCTGTCCCTGCTGAAGAAAAGCAGGCCCAAACCATGATGCTGCCACCACCATGTTTGACAGTGGGGATGGTGTGAGCTGTGTTGCTTTTACGCCAAACATAACGTTTTGCATTGTTGCCAAAAAGTTCAATTTTGGTTTCATCTGACCAGAGCACCTTCTTCCACATGTTTGGTGTGTCTCCCAGGTGGCTTGTGGCAAACTTTAAACGACACTTTTTATGGATATCTTTAAGAAATGGCTTTCTTCTTGCCACTCTTCCATAAAGGCCAGATTTGTGCAATATACGACTGATTGTTGTCCTATGGACAGAGTCTCCCACCTCAGCTGTAGATCTCTGCAGTTCATCCAGAGTGATCATGGGCCTCTTGGCTGCATCTCTGATCAGTCTTCTCCTTGTATGAGCTGAAAGTTTAGAGGGACGGCCAGGTCTTGGTAGATTTGCAGTGGTCTGATACTCCTTCCATTTCAATATTATCGCTTGCACAGTGCTCCTTGGGAGGTTTAAAGCTTGGGAAATCTTTTTGTATCCAAATCCGGCTTTAAACTTCTTCACAACAGTATCTCGGACCTGCCTGGTGTGTTCCTTGTTCTTCATGATGCTCTCTGCGCTTTTAACGGACCTCTGAGACTATCACAGTGCAAGTGCATTTATACGGAGACTTGATTACACACAGGTGGATTGTATTTATCATCATTAGTCATTTAGGTCAACATTGGATCATTCAGAGATCCTCACTGAACTTCTGGAGAGAGTTTGCTGCACTGAAAGTAAAGGGGCTGAATAATTTTGCACGCCCAATTTTTCAGTTTTTGATTTGTTAAAAAAGTTTGAAATATCCAATAAATGTCGTTCCACTTCATGATTGCGTCCCACTTGTTGTTGATTCTTCACAAAAAAATACAGTTTTATATCTTTATCTTTGAAGCCTGAAATATGGCAAAAGGTCGCAAAGTTCAAGGGGCCGAATACTTTCGCAAGGCACTGTATATATATATTTATATATATACTGTTTATATGTATGTATATATTTGTATGTATATATTTGTATGTATATACGTATATATACGTATATATACGTTTATAAAGTCAGCTGGAAACGGCTTAGGCGTACAGAGGCCCGTTATCAGCAACCATCACTTCTGTGTTCCAATGGCACGTTGTGTTAGCTAATCCAAGTTTATAATTTTAAAACGCTAATTGATCATTAGAAACCCTTTTGCAATTATGTTAGCACAGCTGAATTTTTTTTTCTGAATAAAGAAGCAATAAACCTGGCCTTCTTTAGACTAGTTGAGTATCTGGAGCATCAGCATTTGTGGGTTCGATTACAGGCTCAACATGGCCAGAAACAAAGTACTTTCTTCTGAAACTCAACAGTCTGTTCTTGTTCTGAGAAATTAAAGCTTTTCCATGTGAGAAATTGCCAAGAAACTGAAGATCTCGTACAACGTTGTGTACCTCTCCCTTCACAGAACAGCAAAAACTGTCTCTAACCAGAATAAGTGCATTAAAGTGTCTAGTTTGAGAAACAGACACCTCACAAGTCCTCAACTGGCAGCTTCATTAAATAGTACCCCCAAAACACCAGTCTCCACATCAACAGTGAAGAGGGGACTCCGGGATGCTGGTCTTCTAGGCAGAGTTGCAAAGAAAAAGCCATATCTCAGACTGACCAATAAAAGATTAAGACGGGCAAAAGAACACAGACACTGGACAGAGATATGGCTTTTTCTGTGTTCCACTGCCTAACAGACAGCACCCCTCCTGGGTCTCACTCTCAATACAAAACATTTCACCAGACAAGAAGCAGAGCACTGTGCCTGTGATTGTTAGGACCGCAGTGACGACAGGACTCAGCTGGTGACCTGAGGGATGTCACCGTGCCAGCGGGGTGAAAAGGTAAGAGGTACCCACTGAGTTTCCCCTGACCTCAATTATCAGAATAATACTATGGCCTAGACAAAACTGTGTTTATAACCATGCTAAATCCCTACCAGACCACAGCACAAAGAGAGAGCGAGAGAGGTACCTGTTAGTCCAGCACATGCATGGAAACACAAGTTTTGTCAAAATAAAGTTAATAGCCAATTAGAAGGGCATGAAGGTGCCTTGTTATTTCTTCAGGCAGCGAGTGGAGTGGGGCAGCACTTCCGCCTCACAACGGCACTTTTTCTAGGTACACTACCGTTCAAAAGTTTGGGGTCATTTAGAAATGTCCTGGTTTTTGAAAGAAAAGCACATTTTATCCATTAAAATAACATGAAATTGATCAGAAGTACAGTGTAGACATTGTTAATGTTGTAAATGACTATTGCAGCTGGAAATGGCAAATCCTTTTAAAAGGCTGATTGACCATTAGCAAACCCTTTTGCAATTGTGTTAGCACAGCTGAAAACTGTTGTTCTGATTAAAGAAGCGTCAGCATTTGTGGGGTCGATTACAGGCTCAAAATGGCCAGAAACAAAGACCTTTCTAATGAAACTCATCAGTCTATTATTGTTCTGAGAAATGAAGGCTATTCCATGCGAGAAATTGCCAACAAACTGAAGATCTCGTACACAAAAATGTGCAAAAACAAAGACATTACTAAGTGATATATATATATATTATATATATATACATACACACACTGGCCAATTTTTTTAGGTACCCGTATCCAGTACTGGGTCAGACCCCCCTTTGCCTCCAGAACAGACTGAATTGTTTGGGGCATTTTACAAGGTGTCAGAAACGTTTGATTGGGATTTTGGTCCGTGCTGATGTGATGGCATCACGCAGTTGCTGCATTTTGGACAGCGGTACATTCATGCTGCTAACAGCCCATTCCATCTCATCTCAACGATGCTCTATTAGGTTGAGGTCTATGGACTACACAGGCCGCTTGAGTAAATTGAAATCACTGTCATGTTCCAGGCAATGTTTTTCGACTCCTCAATTGTCCAGTGTTGGTGATCGCGTGTGCCCATTGGAGACACTTCTTCTTGTTTTTAGCTGATAGTAGTGGAACCCGGTGTGGTCGTCTGCAGCAATAGCCCATCCATGACAAGGGCTGACGAGTTGTGCATTCCAAGTTGCCGTTCTGCACACCACTGTTGTTCTGCGCCGTTATTTGTCTGCTTGTGGCCCTCCTGTTTTCTTGCACAATTCTTTCCATTTTCCTTCGACCTGTCTCATCAACGAGCTGTTTTCGCCTACAGGACTGCCGCAGACTGGATGTTTTTTTGTTTGTCGCAACATTCTCGATAAACCCTAGACACTGTTGTGCATGAATAGTCCAGGAGTGCGGCCATTTTTGAGATAATGGCACCGACGATTCGGTCACTCGTTTTGCCCATTCTAAAGTTCAATAGAACAGTAACAGAATGCCTCGATGCCTGTCTGCCTGATTTATATAACGAGCTATGGCCACGTGACTCACTGTCTGTAGAAGCGATCCATTTTCGTGAACGGGGTGGTATATCTAAGAGACTGGCCGGTGTATATGCACTGAGTATACAAAACATTAAGAACACCTGTTTTTACCATGACATAGACTGACCAGGTGAATTCAGTTGAAAGCTATGATCTCTTATTGATGTTACTTACTTGTTAAATCCACTTCAATCAGTGTAGATAAAGGGGAAGAGACAGGTAAAAGAAGGATTTTTAAGCCTTGAGACAATTTAGACATGGATTGTGTATGTGTCCCATTCAGAGGGTGAATGGGCAAATATTTAAGTGTCTTTGAAAAGGGTATGATTGTAGGTGCCAGGTGCATTGGTTTGTGTAAAGAACTGCAACGCTGATGGGTTTTTCACGCTCAACAGTTTTCCATGTGTATCAAGAATGGTCCACCACCCAAAGGACATCCAGCCAACTTGACACAACTGTGGGAAGGATTGGAGTCAACATGGGCCAGCATCCCTGTGGAATGCTTTCGACACTTTATAGAGCATGCCCCAAAGAATTGAGGCTCTTCTGAGGGCAAGGGGGGTGCAACTCAATATTAGTAAGGTGTTCCTAATGGTTAGTATAGTCAGTGTATATACCAGTGGGGGCTGGTGGGCGGAGCTATAGGAGGACGGGCTCATTGTAATGGCTGGAATGGAATTAAACATGTCAATGATGTCAAACATGTGGTTTCCATATGCTTGATGTGTTTGATACTGTTCCATTTATTCCATTCCAGCTATTACAATGAGCCCGTCCTCCTATAGATCCTACCACCAGCCTCCACTGGTATATACTGTATATATGCCATGCTTTATGTGGTGTGACCAGACCAGACAGACATGCTTAGTCAGCTGGGCCACCATTAAAACATTAAACATCCCCCAGTATAAAATGTGACAGCAGGACAATAAAAGTATGACTACCACAGCTAAACAGTTCTCACTGGTTGACTACCTCAATCACGAGCCCACCTCCTTACTCCTACAGCTCCTTTCCCTCCCCCGTCTCCCCGTCTCCCCCACACCAACACCCCTCCCTCCCCTGCACCCCCTTCTACTGAGGCCTGTTTTCCATTCCAGAGGGGTCTTTTGTCCATAGCCTTGCGGAGGGCAGGGAAACTCGTGGTGAAGCTGCTCTTTGATGGTCCATAGGACGAGATTCCCTGATGCGAGTGAGATGCTTAAGGCTTAGTTTACTATGGGGCTGTCTGAACTCATTTATGCTATAGGCTATACCTCCAGCATAGACCAACATGGGATGGCGTCCATCACCTCCAATGTACGAGAAATTGCCAACAAACTGAAGATCTCGTACACAAAAATGTGCAAAAACAAAGACATTATTAAGTGATATATACAGTGCCTTGCGAAAGTATTCGGCCCCCTTGAACTTTGCGACCTTTTGCCACATTTCAGGCTTCAAACATAAAGATATAAAACTGTATTTTTTTGTGAAGAATCAACAACAAGTGGGACACAATCATGAAGTGGAACGACATTTATTGGATATTTCAAACTTTTTTAACCAATCAAAAACTGAAAAATTGGGCGTGCAAAATTATTCAGCCCCTTTACTTTCAGTGCAGCAAACTCTCTCCAGAAGTTCAGTGAGGATCTCTGAATGATCCAATGTTGACCTAAATGACTAATGATGATAAATACAATCCATCTGTGTGTAATCAAGTCTCCGTATAAATGCACCTGCACTGTGATAGTCTCAGAGGTCAGTTAAAAGCGCAGAGAGCATCATGAAGAACAAGGAACACACCAGGCAGGTCCGAGATACTGTTGTGAAGAAGTTTAAAGCCGGATTTGGATACAAAAAGATTTCCCAAGCTTTAAACATCCCAAGGAGCACTGTGCAAGCGATAATATTGAAATGGAAGGAGTATCAGACCACTGCAAATCTACCAAGACCTGGCCGTCCCTCTAAACTTTCAGCTCATACAAGGAGAAGACTGATCAGAGATGCAGCCAGGGACAGGGAAGATGGTTAAAATTGATGGGAAGATGGATGGAGCCAAATACAGGACCATTCTGGAAGAAAACCTGATGGAGTCTGCAAAAGACCTGAGACTGGGACGGAGATTTGTCTTCCAACAAGACAATGATCCAAAACATAAAGCAAAATCTACAATGGAATGGTTCAAAAATAAACATATCCAGGTGTTAGAATGACCAAGTCAAAGTCCAGACCTGAATCCAATCGAGAATCTGTGGAAAGAACTGAAAACTGCTGTTAGCAAATGCTCTCCATCCAACCTCACTGAGCTCGAGCGGTTTTGCAAGGAGGAATGGGAAAAAATGTCAGTCTCTCGATGTGCAAAACTGATAGAGACATACCCCAAGCGACTTACAGCTGTAATCGCAGCAAAAGGTGGCGCTACAAAGTATTAACTTAAGGGGGCTGAATAATTTTGCACGCCCAATTTTTCAGTTTTTGATTTGTTAAAAAAGTTTGAAATATCCAATAAATGTCGTTCCACTTCATGATTGTGTTCCACTTGTTGTTGATTCTTCACAAAAAAATACAGTTTTATATCTTTATGTTTGAAGCCTGAAATGTGGCAAAAGGTCGCAAAGTTCAAGGGGGCCGAATACTTTCGCAAGGCACTGTATATATATATATATATATATACATACACACACCTGCCAATTTTTTAAGTACCCGTATCCTGTATTGGGTCAGACCCCCCTTTGCCCCCAGAACAGACTGAATTGTTTGGGGCATTTTACAAGGTGTCAGAAACGTTTGATTGGGATTTTGGTCCGTGCTGATGTGATGGCATCACGCAGTTGCTGCATTTTGGACAGCGGTACATTCATGCTGCTAACAGCCCATTCCATCTCATCTCAACGATGCTCTATTAGGTTGAGGTCTGTGGACTACACAGGCCGCTTGAGTAAATTGAAATCACTGTCATGTTCCAGGCAATGTTTTTCGACTCCTCAATTGTCCAGACCTGACAAGGCGCAATCACCTGCCAGTTAAATATCCTGTTTTGGTGATTTGTTGCTGATACTCGTCATGCTATGAATACCAAAAACAGGTTAGATCTTGGAATGTGGCCAGAAATGTCAACATCAGAACACACACCCCACATGCAAGTACACTGTCATCTATTTTCATCCAGGGGGAATTTGGGTAATGTGAGATGCTGATGATTAATGCAAGATTGTCACACTGTGACATTGTTTTCTTATTTGACAGGAAATTACAGACATTTTTGTGATCTGGCAACTCAGTATTTCACACGTTAAGGTCTTCTCTTCTCCCATCTTCTGTTAGTCCCACCTTTCTTCTTCCAGTTTCAGCATTATGATTCGCTGGCAAGAGTGCTCTCAAAAATGTTTCATTGGATCTCCAAACTGACCATTCGTTTTCAGCTTTTTAATTGGCTGACAGAAATTGACAGGATGCAGATCCAATGAAAAGTGTTTGACAGATCTTGTGTCATCGAATCATATCGCTGAAATCAGAAGAAGGGTGTGACTTACTAACATTTCACATGATAAGCAAAATTAACAGGTTTGTGCTATCCGGGAACCTTGGGACGTCCCTACCCTAACCCCTTACCTTAACCCCTACCCTTAACCTAACCCTAACCTTACACACAGAGGTGACAGGGTTGGAAAATGAAATAATCCCATTATAACATCTTGTATGTAGACTCTTATGTAGAATGTATTAACATATTACATAAATTGTCATCCAGACTGTGTAACAGCAGTTGCTATTAACAGTTGAAATTAGAGCACATGACAACAGGATGAACGGTCATCTATACCACCAATTAACATCACATATTTACAACATCATATGGGGTTAATCATAACTACTTACGACAACTTATTACAGCTTATGACAAATATTATAATGTGTTATATAGCTGTTATAAAGGCGTCATGAAAGCATGCATAAGGGCACATGCAGTGAAGTGTTACCAAAATGTGTAAATTGTGAAAAGTTGTGATAGCCACGTCTGTAGTTTGAGCTCTCCTCCTATCCATCAACCATTCTCTTGATCAATAGCTGACTGAAGTCTATTGGGTCCCCCGTGGGTCCCCTGTGGGTCCCCGGCGGGACGGTTGAGCTAACGTAGGCTAATGCGACAAGCAGGACATAGACGTATCTGTTCAATTCTTGTTATGAACACGTTGCCTGAAACATCCATTCACCAAGTCCAACAACACAAGTATGAAAAGCATCAATCTGCAAAAGCTGCTTTGCTCCACTAAATGCGGATTTGGGAGTTCAGCTGAAAAGACAGGCGGGACCTTTATTTTCATCAAGTTCACTATTTTCTCTTTGAGTCATCGGGGTCTGACATTATTTTTGGAGAGCTACTATGATGCAAGTATATCACTGTCCAGATAAAACAAGCAACTTGGCGTCAATTCCTTCTTCTTTTGAACTGGCTGGTGGCCACCCCTGATTATTATTATTTTTTTAAAATTTACCAGCTAGAACCTTTGCATACAATTCACCACATGAAATCCTGGTTGGACTCACATTGTAGTAATGACATTGCTTTAGTGAAAACATTCTGGTAGGCAATATCAGGTTTCCACCCACGGTCCATTTCATTAGTGACTCATCAGTGGTTGTCTGATTATGGTGTTTTTCCTCAGTTCGGACGGGCAACATGTGTTCAAGGACAGAAGCACAAGAGCTTTCTGTAACGCCGCATGGTGAAGTACTGACCTGAACTAACACAACGTTGCTAAGGCATCATTCTATCTGAACGTAATAAATATCATCATTGTACATGAATGTATTCACTTCCCCCTGCTTTACAGCGTCTATTTATCTAGATGTGCACGAGAAGAAATATTTCGATCTGCTTCCATTTCTTGTTATAACAATGTCAAAACACATACTAAATCCCAGTGATAAACTTTGATCAAAACATATATTTCGACATAAAACACACAGATACTAGTCTAGGATCACACACGTGGAAATTCGGTGAAACACATCATCCAAACATGACTTTTCAAACATCTCCTGCCAGCATCTGTCATGGAAGTTTTAGGAGCTGGTCTGATGGGCCAAGGAGCACAAAGCCAAAAGGATCCTGAGAGTACAATGAGGAGCCTCTAGTCTGTCAGTTCAGAGGAAAACAGGTCGTCTATCTCCTGGTGACAGAGACGTCAGGGGGAGGCAGATGACCCCTGGCACTGAAGACAGGCCACATCAAAGACACACTAACTCACCTAAATGATAAACATACCTCGCTGATACACTTGAAAGCCCTGAGGAATGCCACCCCCCCTCTCCCCCCATTCTCTATCTCTCAATTCAAAGGGCTTTATTGGCATGGGAAACATATGTTTACATTGACAAAGCAAGTGAAATAGACAATAAACAAAAGGGAAATAAACAAGTGAAATAAACCATCAGATATTAACAGTAAACATTACACTCACAAAGGTTTGAAATTAATATATACATTTCAAATGTTATGTTATTGGCTATGTACAGTGTCGTAATAAAAGTGCAATTTTAGTTGAAGTACGAAAGGGAAAATAAATAAACAGATAAATATAGGTTGTATTTACAATGGTGTTTGTTCTCCACTGGTTGCCCTTTTGTTGTCTCTCTCTCTCTTTCGCTCGCTCATCTTCCTGGATGGGGCATGGGATGAATCCGTTCCCAGTTACTCAGGCGGAGGCCCATTACGCTATCATTACTCTAACATGCTACTGTGGCTACTGCTTATACGCAATATAATCACCGTTCTCATTTATTATTGCATGGCACTTGCCAGGACTGTGGAAAGCCTTCCCAGAGGCACGCAGGATGATATGCTGGAAGACATTAAGAGATGACTTATTGACACTCCACAACAAATGTGTCAACACACGGAGAAGGAATAGGCTCATAAGACAGGGTCGGAGATCTAGCCCGCTCCTCTAAGTTGGTCTAAGGCCAGTTTGGCAGACCGAGGTAGAGGAGGTACACAACCTTTAAGGAAGCATCAATCAGGTAAGGAGATGGGATCGCTTTCCCACTCCGCATCACTTTCTCAATACAGGCGGTATGAGGTTAGATGTGCCAATCAGTGACTTGCTCTTGGACTCCAGAATCGTAGGTAGACGTCAATACCATGAGAGCGACAAGTCATAAAAATCCCTACCACCTCATTTTGGGTTTTCCATTCCCTCTTATTGGGTAGATAATTTCCCAAAATGCATTGCGTTAGCATAACTCCTTGACATTTGCGGTCAGTGGTGGCACGCATGAGAGAGAGCACCCATCTCTCTGTGGTATTGTGCATGGTTACCATAAACCTGAGATATAACAACATGCTAGTCAGAGAAGACACATCTAGGCCACACCATGTACATATTAGCCTACCCACTTGGCAGTACCAAGTGTGGTTACACAGAAAAACAGCTTAGAACAACCTGCTAAAGAACATTACAACCTCAACGCAGAGCACATATTAAAACTCTCTAGGAGAGCTGCTGTGGTCGCTGCACGTGCTGTAACTCCAGACACCCAAAACTAGTGTTATGGGCAGAATTATGCCTCCACAAATGTAGTTTCCCTCAGCAGTGTCAACTCAGATCATCTCTGGAAGGAGTGAAGAAGTGACGTGATTGTCAGGGTCTTGTTTATCTTCTTAATATGTGTGTCGAAGGTGTGAGATATTACTGAGTAACAATGCATGTTTTTTCTCTGTGGTAATGTTGCCTGGACTCGTAGACCATAACTCTGTCTCTACCTGTAATGACTAGGACTCCTGCTACTTGAGCGCAACACAGGCAGGCAGATGAGAAGATAATTCTGCTTGGCAAGAACTATACTTTTTTTTAAAAATAGGTATATTTCCAATGGTTTAACAATGCGTGCTTTCCAAGCAACTGATTAGCTAAATAATAGTTGCTCTATGATATCATCTTTCATGACATTGGCATTTACCTATATCAACCAACCGGGTGTTTAGCTTGATTTAACAAGATATTGTATTGCTTTCCATCTCAGCGAACTCATTTACCACCCCCCCCCCCCCCCCCCCCCCCCCCCCCCCCCCCCCCCCCCACACACACACACAGAGGATCCAGTGTTTTATTTACACACAGACAGGGAGTCTGGGAGGTGTGACTGTGCTACCAGAACTCTGACACACTCTCGTCATCGAGCTGTCCCTGTAAACTGTGGGTGTATCAACACCTGACGTCGCAAGGCTATTTTTAGACCAGGTTTATTTTCACAGTGACGTCATCAGCCCCCGACACGGTAAAGTCCCATCATCAGGGTGTCTCACACTAGGGTGTAAGGGAGACAGGGAGCGGAACAGGATCAGAGAGAGAGAGAGAGAGAGAGAGAGACAGCGGGGAGAACACAGGTTCCACAGGGAGGAAGCACAACAGAGAAGGGATATTTTACACCCTGACGACAGGTCTAGAACCCAGGATAGTCTTCTTTTTTTTCTTCTTTTTTGTGGGTTCGGAGGACAGCCCAGGGCGCGGTGATGGAACTATGTGAAGTTTCACCACATGAAAAGGCACGTGAACTCTATGGATGACTCTTTCTGTGTCTTCCCCACTGTTTCGCAGTCTGTCTAGTTTACACAAGTTGATCAATATAGAAATGAAACCTTCTCGTTTCAGAACTGATTATATGCATTATTTTTGTTCTGGCTGTGATTCTTTTGTTGTTGCCTTTGTTGACTTCTTTTAAAAAAAAATTTAAATGACACATCTCTGCATACAACATAGTGCAACATTAACCTCTCTTGCATCACTTTCAGGTTGAACAAACCAGCTGGTTTAAAACATAGGAGAGTGACCAGCAGTGGAACTAACCTCCAGAGCGCACACACATCATTGTTCATATTATTTCCATCCGTCAAGTCATTGACAAATACGTGTTACTGAACATTTAAATACGTGTTTTATCTTTTCACAAGACTTGTCTATGAACTAATGACAGTTGAAAACGGAAAATATATGTTTAATTACATTTTTAAACAAGATCTACATGTTAAGTCCTGTGAAAATGTCACATGGTGCAACCACATAGTGCAACCACTCCGTGATTTTACCCTCCGTGATTTTACCCTCTGTGATTTTACCCTTCGTGATTTTACCCGCTACTGCTGTCTATATAGACGTTTCTGTTTAAAAAAAATCAAAGATGTAGTATGATCGCTGTAGTATGTTTGAGGAAAAAATAAACAATATTTCTTTAACTGGAAACACTTGGGAATGGCTAATAGAAGTTACACCATGTTGTAAAAAAGAGGGAATCTGGGGTTCAAACAAACAACAAAGAAACAAACAAATTCGTAGACAGAACTGTGGACCCGATGATTGATCATCCATGAAATGAAAATGATTTCATGGTTTGTGCCAATGCTAGATTGCCCCTTTAATTCCAGAACGCAGGCTCTGAAAGCTGTCATTAAGTCATTAAGCAGATCTTAAAACATACACTGTATACCCACATGCAAAAAAAAAAATATTTAACGTTGTATCTAGTTGAGAACAAGTTTTAATTTGCAACTGCGACCTGGCAAAGATAAAGCATAGCAATTCGACACATACAACAACACAGAGACACATGGAATAAACAAAACATACAGTCAATAATACAGTGGAAAAAAGAAAAGAAAAAGTCTATATACAGTGAGTGCAAATGAGGTAAGATAAGGGAGTTAAGGCAATAAATAGGCCATGATGGTGAAGTAATTACAATATAGCAATTAAACACTGGAATGGTAGATGTGCAGAAGATGAATGTGCAAGTAGAGATACTGGGGTGCAAAGGAGCAAGATAAATAAATAAATACAGTATGGGGATGAGGTAGATAGATGGGATGTTTACAGATGGGCTATGTACAGGTGCAGTGATCTGTGATCTGCTCTGACAGCTGGTGCTTAAAGCTAGTGAGGGAGATATGAGTCTCTAGCTTCAGTGAATTTTGCAGTTCGTTCCAGTCATTGGCAGCAGAGAACTGGAAGGAAAGGCGACCAAAGGAGGAATTGGCTTTGGGGGTGACCAGTGAGATATACCTGCTGGAGGGCGTGCTGCGAGTGGGTGCTGCTATGGTCACCAGTGAGCTGAGATACGGCGGGGCTTTACCTAGCAGAGACTTGTAGATAACCTGTAGCCAGTGGGTTTGGCGACGAGTATGAAGCGAGGGCCAACATTGTGATAGACTGCATCCGATTTGTTGAGTAGAGTGTTGGAGGCTATATTACAGATGACATCGCCGAAGTCGAGGATCGGTAGTTTGGTCAGTTTTACGAGGGTATGTTTGGCAGCATGAGTGAAGGATGCTTTGTTGCGATATAGGAAGCCGATTCTAGATTTAATGTTGGATTGGAGATGCTTAATGTGAGTGGAAGGAGAGTTTACAGTCTAACCAGACACCTAGGTATTTGTAATTGCCCACGTATTCTAAGTCAGAGCCGTCCAGAGTAGTGATGCTGGACCGGCGGGCAGGTGCGGGCAGTGATCGACTGAAGAGCATGCATTTAGTTTTACTTGCAAATAAATATTTATTTGGCAGGTACATGGCGTGCCAGGAAGACATTATTACAGATTTCTACAGATTTTACCGCACACAGATTTGACCTTGCAAAATGGGGTTTAGTTCCCCTCATATGACTACAAATCTGAAATGATTGAGACTTGAGCTGTAGTTTATTTCAAAACCTTATTTTAATGCAGGCACTTCAGGCATTCATCATCTTGTTGTTGAAACATTTTATTGCAGATTACCCGACACTATTGGCTAACACGTGTCATCTAACAGCTTGGAGTGTCCACAAACCAGCCCAGCCTAACAAACAGTGTCTGATCATACATGAACTGGCTAGGGAGGTAGCCTACTTCATGCATGAGGGTTCCAGCCCATTTCAACCAAAAAACATAGCTATCTAGAAAGCTATTTAGCAAGCCAGCTAGAAAACATGAGCTAATGAGAAAGCAGTTAAGCCTGTCAGCTATGGCTAATGAGCAAGCGAGCTCAGCTAGCTAGCGAATATGCTTTATAATAATAATCTAGCTAGCTAAAGAGTAGTACTTTTATTCACAGTAACCTGTATAATGGTGTAGCTAATAAGCCCAGCTATCGAAATGGATAATGTGTACTCTAAATTCTCCTAAACTGCCTCTGTCGGCCTGTCATGGCAAGTTATCTTGTCCCCTCGTCTGCTTACCAGGTTATGCAAATAGGATGACATCATCATTGTAGGTAGGTGAGTGACTGAAAACAGGCATAATTGACATAAAGTGGCTTTTAACTCTACGTTTCATACGCACCTTAATCTTTAATAACAAATACATGATTTTTTAAATTATACACAATTTGAATAGGTTTTTAGTGGTTGTAGCAAATTACATTGAAAATGACAGAGGATTGTGTACAGATTGTGTACAGAGATGTGAGATTTGCGAAGATTTGTGGGAGATTTGATTATCTTGAATGGGGGGGTCCACCACAGTGTCGGCTTTGATGCCATGTAATGACACATGGATAAAAACAATGTTATGTGGGTTGTAATGTCGGTTGTAATGTCGGTTGTACCATATGACATTAGTGTTTTTTAAATGTGCAGACAAAGTGTTTGTTTTTTTAAAGATTCCTTTCCATCTCAATATTTGGACAATATTTCATTATATAATCACATACCCTTGTAAATGTATGCCAAAGTTAAATATTTGCAGTTTTCTGACGCTCTACATCAGTTTCCTAAAATGCTTTGTGATAAATGAATGCAGTGCCAAACAGAGGAGAACGTGTTGAAATGTGCTGGTAGAAGATATTTTATATTTACACATATTTTTTTATATAAAATATTATCCTTGGATACCGAAATAACACGTCACATCAATTGCCCATAAACAAGGTGGAATGCACCTTCATTCCTGCTAATGTTTGCTTTGTCACAGTAGAGACATTCGATGCTGCAGGGTGTTTTGAAAAAGTTTGTTTTGAGCAATATTTAATCCTCTCTGTTGGCCCAGGTCCAAAAACAACAGCTGTTTGGAAGTGGGAGTGAAACAGATCAGACAGTACACATCCATGAACCTTGGAAAGCTGGCATCTCAGTAGGCCTGCCAAGGCTGTTTGGAAGAGAAAGACACATCGTTTTTAGCCAAGCATCAGATCTGTACACTGTAAAGGATCTAATACAGAGAGATAGTGGCAGAGCAGTGAAAGCACACGCACGTACAAACATATGTTCAGCACCACTCTGTCTGTATGTCTGACAAACACACACACACATACTGTACCGTATCAACTCACCTTCTCCACTCGTACCCATGCTTCAGTTGCTCATATTCTACCACTTCTAGAACGACAAAAGAAATTAAAGTTGAACTTTTATCCTTGCTTATCATCTTACATTACAAACACGTATACTATTACAGTGAATTGGGTCCTTGGTATATGTTCTTCATATTCAGGACATGAAGCCAGTTTACCCTTCCACTGGACTCATAAATCACAGTGTGTCAGTCAATGGCAGGATAATATTATTGCTGTTCGTGATTGGGAAGTCTCCCCTCGTGATACCTTTCTGGCTGCACTGTCTGTTTCCCAGCTGATCCCCTGCAGCCTTGTAGGTCACACACACACACACACACACACACACACACACACACACACACACACACACACACACACACACACACACACACACACACAGGGGGCATTTTAACTCCTTGGCGCCGGGGTCTTCCTGTAGGCCTAGCCCTGGACTGGACAGGCTCTTCCCGTAAGGGGCCTGTGGTTTCAGGAGGGACCAAGCACCCATTCACCACTGTTTGTTTTCACTGTCATTAAGGGAGCACGAGTTCTTCGCAGACTTACCGGATCGAAACAGTCCCTCTTCTTTGTCAGCCGCGCTCCGCCGTCACGGAACTAAATAAAAAAACAGGCATGTGGCCAGATTCACACATAAAAATATAGGTACATGCACACTCACATGCAAGTGCACAGGCACAGATACACGTGCAGTGGCGCACACATGCACACAAGTGAGCACACACACACACACGCAAACACACACCTTTTTCCATTTGGTCTCCAACCCATAATGTTTCTTTAACATTTTAGGTCTACCTGACTTTGTACAGTTTTCTCCAAAAGTGTATACTTCTTGAAATTATGATATTTTTATGGTCATGCAAAGCATGCTGGGATATTATGTTTGGGCAGTCCAATCCGTCTCCTTTGCATAATAAGTCACCTGAAATTCAATATATTTTGTTTAGATTAAGATGCGGTTGCAAAGAGGACAGGAAGACAGAAGATATTTGTTCTATTTTCTTACATTTGCATCTCACAGTGACATTTTTCCAGCTCAAGCAAAGTTTCAGGCAGGATAATTTTTCGGGAACAGGAAATGAGGTGGTGGGTGTGTAAGATAGACACGAGTCATTATACCAATCCTGACAAATATGAGGTAGTAGGTGGAAGAACACTTACATGTTGATTAGCAGGTGGAAACTGTGCATATCCTCTGTAATCTACCCTGTGGTAAACACAAAATAACCAATGTCCTTACGCTTCCTGACAGAGCGGGGGAATTGACAGACACATGAACCTTTCACTGTACAGACAGAGGAGGAATGGGTACATGCGGGTAGAGGTAGTTTGATAGTTGAGATTCAATTGACTCCTAAGCTGCTATATAGTGAGTCAGGAACCACATCCTCTAGGCAGACAACTAGTGGTGTAGCTCCTGTTGAGAACAGAGAGTGTGTCCTTGTATAGAACACCGGCAGACAAGAGGCCAGGATATATACACAAACATTCAGTATACACAAAAGTTCCGTTTTAACTGTGACTTATGGAACAATAATTAGCCCTTGGTATGATTCGAGTTGGTTTATATTTTCATACTTTGCCTAGAACTGCAGGACGGTGGTGTCTTTATTTTTAGGACTGTGGAGAGTGGGTCATCAGGAGACACACACACAAACAGGATCCGCTCGAGCCATCCCACCGCAGGCGTCTTGGCCTCTTCCCGCGTTGTTTGATGATGTCATCCGGAAGGTTCCGAGCAGGCAACAAACAGCAGCATGAGTGACGTGACAGGACAGGTGCTCTAAATCACACCCATACCCCCCACACCCGTATCAAAACACAAACACACACACACAAGCAAACACTCACCCACACACATGCAAATAAGCGCAAACACATACACACACACACACGCATGCATGCAAACATGCACCCAAACACACACACATAGGTACAACTGCAACAGCACGTATGCCCAAATACCCACCATCCACCATCCTCCCATGAAAATATCATTGTCCCTGGCAACCTCTACAACCTCTGTTTTTTCCCGAAAACATAAATATGATATCCGTCAATTAAAAATCCACAGAATTGTAACAATCACAGACTGAGGAATAAATCAAGAGTTCAGCAAATAAAAACATCTAGAGACCTCATTTCAATGTAAAAAAATACATATATGCATGAGAAATCCAGAGAAATCTATTCAAACGATATCAAGGCAACATGAAATGAAAGGCTAAAGAGTCTCAATCTTCTTTACGTGAGCACTAGCCATAATCACACCGCAGCCTAAAGGGCGATGGTCTTCAAAACGTGGTTCTTTCCCAGCATATCACATGGCTTGTGTGTCATTGGTGTCATTCTAACTTGGAAAGCCTTCCTACCATCATTTCGTCATGTTTTCCATAGTGGAAGTTCACCAGCTTCTTTAAAAGCAGGGAGAAGCAGGACTCAAACGTTGTCCTGAGACAGTCCTGAGATTGTCCTGAGATAGTCCTGAGATAGTCCTGAGATAGTCCTGAGATTGTCCTGAGATAGTCCTGAGATTGTCCTGAGATAGTCCTGAGATTGTCCTGAGATTGTCCTGAGATTGTCCTGAGATTGTCCTGAGATTGTCCTGAGATATCAACGCCTTCATTAGCTCCAGGATGTTTTAATAGGCAAAAGCAAAAACAAGTTGGTGAAGGACCAACTAATCGTAAAGCACATATTCCCAACCAATAGTTCACTAACTCGTCCCCCTCACTCCTCTATCCAATGGTTTTGACAGAAGCTGTGTGTTTCTCTCAAAATGTGGGACAGGTGCTGTTGATCTGTACTCTCTGGATACAATTACAAATGATTAAAAAGGTCAAACATTTCAATATTGTTTTTCATGCCCTCATTATGGCTATTTTAAGGTACAAGAAAATATTTTCTCAAAACCATATTGTAGGTCTTTTGCTTTAATTGTCTTGTGATTTTTCAAAGGAGATTGCCTCTAATTGGTTTGTAGCAATGCCATAATCGATGCATAATATAATTACTGTCATATCCACTTCCATATATCCTCATACTGTCACACCCTGACCATAGTTTGCTTTGTATGTTTCTATGTTTTGGTTGGTCAGGGTGTGAGCTGGGTGGGCATTCTATGTTACATGTCTAGTTTGTCTAGTTCTATGTTTGGCCTGATATGGTTCTCAATCAGAGGCAGGTGTTCGTCATTGTCTCTGATTGGGAACCATATTTAGGTAGCCTGTTTGGTGTTGGGTTTTGTGGGTGATTGTCCTTTGCACCAGTATTAGGCTGTTTCGGTTTTCGTTTATTTGTTTTTGTATTTGATCGTGTTTACTTTGTCCTATTAAACATGGATCGCAATAGCCACGCCGCATTTTGGTCTGACTCTCTTTCCCATACAGAAAACCGTGACACATACAGCAGCAAAGGCTGCTGTTGCAAAGGCAACAGAAAATTGTTCTTGATCCTGAGAGCTTTTTCCCAATCAGATAACACTTGACCAAATGTGGGATCTTTGGTTAGACCAGGCACTCAAAGTGCTCCAATGGGGTAGAACAAATCGAAACCAAACACAAAGACCTATTCCCTAATCTGGCTCACATTTTCCCTGACACATGCATGTGTATCTCAGTTTTATTAAAGGGGAGGCCTGGATATCTACTTTACGACCACAACATCTCAAACTAATCCTACCCACACCAGACTGCTGAGCATGGTTCTATATAGCTGGTAATCATTCGCACGTTTCCATCTCATTAAGTAAGACAATACGTTTATTGCAGTGGCAGTCAAAATTCAGTTTTTCCTCCGTTGCTGAAACACAGAAGTCTCACGCATGAACCTTGGGGAAAGAGTTGACAGCTACTCTGAGCGTGTCGTGTAAATTCTCAAAGGCTACAGGAGCAGATTAGACCTTTACTGGGTTCCACAGTGTAATTATTAGGTATCACCCGTTGATTGTGAGACTGCGGACGAGATGTGGCTTTTGGCATGCAGCTAAGGTTCTGAAAAGCTGTAGTCCTGTAAAATGTTTCTTCTGCCTCCGATGGCCCTAAGGTAAATGTGAAATGGATGTTCAGTATATCATAGACCTTCATGAATGTGTTTTGACTGGGATATTTTACATGAGACTATTCAGATTTTTTTTACTGACTTCTACATTTTGTTGGGTTTAAGATAACAGTCTGAGAATGAGAAGATATGCTCATATACTGAGCACGATACATTGTACATTGTGTATTCCATTCAAGCAACTCTATTCTTACACGACCACTATTGATCTTTGACGAGTGGCATTGTCAACCCCCTCTTGCCCTAGTGTAACCTATGTTTATATCTCTGCTCCCTTTGTTATAAACCTCTGCAGTCACATAATAAGCACACTATAATGACTCAAGACTGAGGCTGCACATGCAATCAGACTTGACTAAAAACCAGCCATTGCACAGTGCCAAGCCAAAGTGGCCTGCCTCCCTCTTGTTGTCCCAGGGAGGCGGAAACATGACTGACGCTGGCTACAGTACTTCTGAACACAGATTCTCAAGAGATTTATTTCCTGAGAAGAAAAAAAATCATACAGCTTATTTCTATATCGGCGACAGCGCCAGACGCAGTTTGATTAAAAGGTCTCGCTAGGCCCGTAATTTACCGAGAGGTATTGGGTTTCGCCTAAAATTAGCCATCAGCCTCAATTTATTACCTCAATTGAGAGGCTAGAAAAAAAATGCCTGTAACAGCTTCCCAACAAACGCAGCCTAACCTTGGCCCGGCCATATAATGTTGCATTTTAATTTGCCTGGAATCACCAGTGAGGCCCGCCCATTATAAGTTACACCTTTTTTTCTGCCCAGACTGGGTGCGTTCTAGAATACTAAGGGAGTAGAAGAGTGTTAGAAAAACACTAAAATCCAAACTAATTTTATGGAGGTAAGAAAACGACTTTTCCCTGTCGGCTAGTTGCCTTTTTAAACCTATTCGCGGTTCGCTGTTACGAAACTGCAGACAGCACACACACGGGCACTCAGAAGCCTTCCTCGTGTAGTCTCGCTCAGTGGAACATGGGTAGAAAAACACACAGACCCAGACGGCACAGGTACTTCTGGTCTCGCTGTCTGGCTAAGAAAATCACTTTTGGAGGAGTTATATTATCGAGTCAAGTATAATGGAGTCAAGCTTTTGTGTTCATTTCACAAATGTATGTCTCCATAAAACGGATAATGACCAAAAACTGGTACACTTCACATGCTGATACTCCATAAAGGACTAGTTATCACAAAGATTCAGCAATAGTAACATAAACCCATCCTTGAGTTAACATATCCTTGCATGTTCTCCATTAGTTAAAATGGTCCAAATCCCCCAAGGCAATAGAAGAGTGGAAGTAATACGAAAGTGACAAATGTCTTTTATTTTCTTTGAAGTAATTGAGGCAACCTATTTTTGCTACAAGGTGTTGATTTTATAAGACTCTCACATGACTCCCCACCTTCTCTCCGATCTACTGTTAAATCAGCCCCAGGCACTCTCTGGCCTATTCTTAGCTAGAGCTGCAGCCACTCCAGTAATATTTTCTGAGATTATTATAGTATTTTGTAACCCTTTTTCCCCTTTGGCGGCCTTTCTGAGTTTTTTATTTCATTTTTGTCCCTCTCTCATTCCCCCTTCTACCTTTCTCTCGACAGCGATCTTCGGTTGTAAAATAATAGACCATCAGCCAGCAATAATTTGCAGTCCAAACAGAGCCGACGCTGCCTGACGTTTATTGAAACCTCATCCCCTGCGAGCCGGTTTCCCTTTCCCCCTCTCCGTCACTCTGTGTTTGTGCAGACAGACCCTGAGCCCTGGCCATCGCTTTTAATAATGAGGGCCGTGGCCGGCCTTGGCTAAGCCCCACATGCTTGTGTTGGCCTGTACACAGCACCGGCTAGCTAGCAGGCAGGCAGCAGGAAGACTAGCATGCAAGCAGGTAGAGTGACACAGACAGACAAGCAAGCAGGCAGGCAGAGAATCAAACGCAAACAGAAGGACATGATCACCTGCAGGCAAGCAGCATACAGGCTAGCCCATGGTGCATGTGTTGGACTACCAAACACCGGCTAGGAGGCGGCAGGCAGACTAGCATGTAAGCAGGTAGAGACGCAGAGAGGCCAAGCAGGAGGGCAGACTCACAAGGATGCCTGCAATCAAGCAGCATACACGCCAGCATGGAGATATAGAGACAACAAGAGTGGGAAAGGATTCAAGAAGACAAACAGAAAGGAAGGAAGGCTGGCTAGAAGGCAGGCAGACAGGTGGAAACGTGGTCAGACAGCAAAACAGATGGTGCAGACAGAGGCTGAAAACGAACACTAAGCCATATTTATACTCCATCGAATTCCTTAGATAGCCCGGTAGAATCTTTTACAGTTAGTGGACAAACTGTGCAAACTAATTAGAGGATGGATTGTGGCTTGGAAGTTACATGAGGTGTATCAGAGAGCAATAATATTGAGGCAGATTCTCCAACATCATCACCACCGACCATGAACATAACCATAGAACCAACATGACAATGTCCATAACCACAACCATAGAACCACCATGACCATAACCATAGAACAGCCACAACATGACCATGGCCATAACCCCAGAACCACCATGACCATGGTGTCACGCCTTGGCCTTAGTTATCTTTGTTTTCTTTATTATTTTAGTTAGGCCAGGATGTGACATGGGTGATTTATGTGTTTTTCCTTGTCTAGGGGTTTTTGTAAATTTATGGGGTTGTGTTCTTTTAGGTGTCTAGGTAAGTCTATGGTTGACTGGATTGGTTCTCAGTCAGAGGCAGGTGTTTATCGTTGTCTCTGATTGGGAGCCATATTTAGGAAGCCATATTCTTTGGGTATTTTGTGGGTGATTGTTTCCTATTTTATGCACCAGTTAGGACTGTTACGGTTTTCACGTTTATTGTTTTGTAGTTTGTTCATGTTTGAGTTTTCTTATTAAAGAACCATGAACTATAACCACGCTGCGTTTTGGTCCGCCTCTCCTTCCCAGGAAGAAAGCCGTGACACATGGCCATAACCATATCAAATCAAATGTCTTTACCTGTATATAGCCCATCTTACAACAGCTGATATCTCAAAGTGCTGTACAGAAACCCAGCCTAAAACCCCAAACAGCAAGCAATGCAGGTGTAGAAGCACGGTGGCTAGAAAAAACCTAGGAAGAAACTTAGAGAGGAACCAGGCTATGAGGGGTGGCCAGTCCTCTTCTGGCTGTGCCGGGTGGAGATTATAACAGAACATGGCCAAGATGTCAAATGTTCATAAATGACCATAGACCGTAGATCAACGATGACCATAACACAACCACAGCCATAGAACCACCATAATTATGGCCATAACATAACCATATAACCACCATGACCATAACAAAAATCATATAACCACCACGACCATAACCACAACCATTGAACCACCATGACCATAACCCTGACCTTAACCATATAACAACCATGACCATGACCATAACCATATAACCTCCATGACCATAACCGCAACCAGAGAACCACCATGACTTTGACCATGACCATAACCATTGAACCACCATGACCATAACATAACCATAACCATAGAACCACCATAACCATGGCCATAACATAAGCATAGAACCACCATGACCATAACCATAACCATAGAACCACCATAACCATGGCCATACCATACCCATAGAACCACCATGACAATGACCATAACCATAGAACCACCATGACCATGACATAACCATAACCATAGAACCACCATGACCATAACCACAACCATCGAACCACCAAGACAATGACCGTAAAAACATAGAACCACCACAAACATGACCATAGAACCACCATGACCATAAATCGTAGATCAACGATGACCATAACACAACCACAACCATAGAACCACCATAATAATGGCCATAACATAACCGCATAACCACCATGACCATAACCAAAATCATAGAACCACCATGACCATAACCATAGAACCACCACGACCATAACCACAACCATCAAACCACCATGACCATAACCGTAGATCCACCACGACCATAACAATAGAACCACCATAATAATGGCCATAACATAACCATATAACCACCATGACCATAACAACAACCATTGAACCACAAATACCATGACCATAACCATAGAACCACCATGACCATGACCATAGAACCACCATGACCATGACCATAGAACCACCTTGGCCATAACCATTGAACCACCATGACCATGACCTTAACCATAGAACCACCAAGACAATGACCATTTACATAGAACCACCATGAACATGACCATAGAACCACCAAGACCATAAACATTGAACCAAAATTACCTTAACCATAGAACCACCATGACCATACATCGTAGATCAACGATGACCATAACACAACCACAACCATAGAACCACCATAATAATGGCCATAACATAACCATAACCAAAATCATAGAACCACCATGACCATAACCGTAGATCCACCACGACCATAACAGTAGTACCACCATAATAATGGCCATAACATAACCATATAACCACCATGACCATAACCATAGAACCACCATGACCATGTCCATAACCATAACCATAGAACCACCATGACCATAACCATAGAACCACCATGACCATGACTATAACCATAACCATAGAACCACCATGACCATGACCTTGACCAGAACCATAGAAGCACCATGACCATGACCATATCCATAGAACCACCATGACCATAACCATAGAACCACCATGACCATGACCATAACCATAGAACCACCATGACCATGACCATAGAACCACCATGACCATGGCCATAGAACCACCATGACCATGACCATAACCATATAACCATCATGACCATAACCATAGAACCACCATGACCATGACCATAACCTTAGGACCACTATGCCCATGACCATGACCATAAAACCACCATGACCATGACATAACCATAGAACCACCGTGACCATATCCATTGAACCACCATGACCATGACCATAGAACCACCATGACCATAGCCATAACCATAGAGCCACCATGACAATAACCATCGAACCCCCATGACCATAACCATAGAACCACCATGACCATGACCATAGAACCACCATGACCATAACCATTGAACCACCATGACCATAACTATAGATCCACCATGACCATGACAATAACCATAGAACCACCATGACATACCGATAACCATATAACCACCATGAACATGACATAACCATAATCATAGATCCACCATGACCATGACATAAACATAACCATAGAACCACCATGACAATGACCATAACCATAGAACCACCATGACCATAACCATAGAACTACCATGACCATGACATAACCATAACCATAGAACCACCATGACCATGACATAACCATAACATAACCATAACCATAGAACCACTATGACCATGACCATAACCAAAACCATAGAACCACCATGACAATGATCATAACCATAGAACCACCATGACCATAACCATAGAACCACCATGACTATAACCATAACCATGGAACCACCATGACCATGACCAGAACCATAGAAGCAACATGACCATGACCATAACCATAATCACCATGACATAACCATATCCATAGAACCACCATGACCATAACCATAGAATCACCATGACCATGACCATAACCATAGAACCAACATGACCATGGCCATAGAACCACCATGACCATAACCATATAACCACCATGACCATAACCATAGAACCACCATGACCATGACCATAACCTTAGGACCACCATGACCATGGCAATAACCATAGAACCACCATGACCATGACCATAACCATATCCATCATGACCATAACCATAGAACCACTATGCCTATGACCATGACCATAGAACCACCATGACATAACCATAACCATAGAACCACCGTGACCATATCCATTGAACCACCATGACTATGACCCTAGAACCACCATGACCATGGCCATAACCATAGAGCCACCATGACCATAACCATCGAACCCCCATGACCATAACCATAGAACCACCATGACCATGACCAAAGAACCACCATGACCATAACCATTGAACCACCATGACCATAACTATAGATCCACCATGACCATGACAATAACCATAGAACCACCATGACCATGACATAACCCTAACATAACCATAACCATAGAACCACCATGACCATGACAATAACCAAAACCATAGAACCACCATTACAATGACCATAACCATAGAACCACCATGACCATAACCATAGAACCACCAGGACCATGACCATAACCATAATCACCATGACATAACCATATCCATAGAACCCCCATGACCATAACCATAGAACCACCATGACCATGACCATAACCATAGAACCACCATGACCATGGCCATAGAACCACCATGACCATGACCATAACCATAGAACCACCATGACTATAACCATAGAACCACCATGACCATGACCATAACCTTAGGACCACCATGACCATGGCAATAACCATAGAACAATCATGACCATGACCATAACCATATCCATCATGACCATAACCATAGAACCACTATGCCCATGACCATAGAACCACCATGACCATGACATAACCATAACCATAGGACCACCGTGACCATATCCATTGAACCACCATGACCATAACCATCGAACCCCCTTGACCATAACCATAGAACCACCATGACCATGACCAAAGAACCACCATGACCATAACCATTGAACCACCATGACCATAACTATAGATCCACCATGACCATGACAATAACCATAGAACCACCATGACCATGACATAACCATAACCATAGATCCACCATGACAATGACCATAACCATAGAACCACCATGACAATGACCATAACCATAACCATATAACCACCATGAACATGACATAACCATAATCATAGATCGACCATGACCATGACATAAACATAACCATAGAACCACCATGACCATGACATAACCATAACATAACCATAACCATAGAACCACTATGACCATGACCATAACCAAAACCATAGAACCACCATGACAATGACCATAACCATAGAACCACGATTACCATAACCATAGAACTACCATGACCATGACAATGACCATAACCATAGAACCACCATGACCATGACCATAACCATAGAACCACCATGACCATAACTGTAGAACCACCACGACCATGACTATAACCATGACCATAACCATAGAACCACCATGACCATAACATAACCATAACCATAACCATAGAACCACCATGACCATGACCATAACCATAGAACCACCATGACTATAACCATAGAACCACCATGACCATGACCATAACCTTAGGACCACCATGACCATGGCAATAACCATAGAACAATCATGACCATGACCATAACCATATCCATCATGACCATAACCATAGAACCACTATGCCCATGACCATAGAACCACCATGACCATGACATAACCATAACCATAGGACCACCGTGACCATATCCATTGAACCACCATGACCATAACCATCGAACCCCCTTGACCATAACCATAGAACCACCATGACCATGACCAAAGAACCACCATGACCATAACCATTGAACCACCATGACCATAACTATAGATCCACCATGACCATGACAATAACCATAGAACCACCATGACCATGACATAACCATAACCATAGATCCACCATGACAATGACCATAACCATAGAACCACCATGACAATGACCATAACCATAACCATATAACCACCATGAACATGACATAACCATAATCATAGATCGACCATGACCATGACATAAACATAACCATAGAACCACCATGACCATGACATAACCATAACATAACCATAACCATAGAACCACTATGACCATGACCATAACCAAAACCATAGAACCACCATGACAATGACCATAACCATAGAACCACGATTACCATAACCATAGAACTACCATGACCATGACAATGACCATAACCATAGAACCACCATGACCATGACCATAACCATAGAACCACCATGACCATAACTGTAGAACCACCACGACCATGACTATAACCATGACCATAACCATAGAACCACCATGACCATAACATAACCATAACCATAACCATAGAACCACCATAACCATTGCCATAACATACACATAGAACCGCCATGACCATGACCATAACCACAACCATCGAACCACCATGACCATAACTGTAGATCCACCACGACCATAACAATAGAACCACCATAATAATGGCCATAACATAACCATATAACCACCATGACCATAACCATAGAACAACCATGACCGTGTCCATAACCATAACCATGGAACCACCATGACCATAACCATAGAACCACCATGACCATGACCAGAACCACAACCATAGAACCACCCTGACCATAACCCTGACCTTAACCATAGAACCACCATGACCATAACCATAATCATACAACCACCATAACCATAACCATAGTTCCACCATGACCATAAAATAACTATAGAACCACCATGACCATAACTGTAGAACCACCATGACCATAACATAACCATAGAACTACCATGACCATAACATAACCATAGAACCACCACAACCATAACCACAACCATGGAACCACCATGAACATAACCGTAGATCCACCACGACCATAACAATAGAACCACCATAATAATGGCCATAACATAACCATATAACCACTTTAAACAATGCTACCTTATATAATGTTACTTACCCTACATTATTCATCTCATATGCATACGTATATACTGTACTCTATATCATCGACTGTATCCTTATGTAATACATGTATCACTAGCCACTTTAACTATGCTACTTTGTTTACATACTCATCTCATATGTATATACTGTACTCGATACCATCTACAGTATCTTGCCTATGCTGCGCTGTACCATCACTCATTCATATATCCTTATGTACATATTCTTTATCCCCTTACACTGTGTACAAGACAGTAGTTTTGGAATTGTTAGTTAGATTACTTGTTGGTTATTACTGCATTGTCGGAACTAGAAGCACAAGCATTTCGCTACACTCGCATTAACATCTGCTAACCATGTGTATGTGACAAATAACATTTGATTTGATTTGATAACCATAACCATAGAACCACCATGACCATAATCATAGAACCACCATGACCATGACTATAACCATAACCATAGAACCACCATGACCATGACCAGAACCATAGGACCACCATGACCATAACCATGACCATAATCACCATGACAAAACCATATCCATAGAACCACCATGACCATAACCACAACCATTGAACCACCAAGACAATGACCATAACCATAGAACCACCATGACCATAAACATTGAACCAAAATGACCATAAACATTGAACCAAAATTACCTTAACCATAGAACCACCAGGACTATAACCTATAGAACCACCACGACCATAACAGCAACCATCGAACCACCATGACCATAACCGTAGATCCACCACGACCATAACAATAGAACCACCATAGTAATGGCCATAACATAACCATATAACCGCCATGACCATAACCATAGAACCAACCATGATCGTGTCCATAACCATAACCATAGAACCCCCATGACCATAACCATAGAACCACCATGACCATGACCATAACCATAGAACCACCATGACCATGGCCATAGAACCACCATGACCATGACCATAACCATAGAACCACCATGACTATAACCATAGAACCACCATGACCATGACCATAACCTTAGGACCACCATGACCATGGCAATAACCATAGAACAATCATGACCATGACCATAACCATATCCATCATGACCATAACCATAGAACCACTATGCCCATGACCATAGAACCACCATGACCATGACATAACCATAACCATAGGACCACCGTGACCATATCCATTGAACCACCATGACCATAACCATCGAACCCCCTTGACCATAACCATAGAACCACCATGACCATGACCAAAGAACCACCATGACCATAACCATTGAACCACCATGACCATAACTATAGATCCACCATGACCATGACAATAACCATAGAACCACCATGACCATGACATAACCATAACCATAGATCCACCATGACAATGACCATAACCATAGAACCACCATGACAATGACCATAACCATAAGCATATAACCACCATGAACATGACATAACCATAATCATAGATCGACCATGACCATGACATAAACATAACCATAGAACCACCATGACCATGACATAACCATAACATAACCATAACCATAGAACCACTATGACCATGACCATAACCAAAACCATAGAACCACCATGACAATGATCATAACCATAGAACCACCATGACCATAACCATAGAACCACCATGACCATGACTATAACCATAACCATGGAACCACCATGACCATGACCAGAACCATAGAAGCAACATGACCATGACCATAACCATAATCACCATGACATAACCATATCCATAGAACCACCATGACCATAACCATAGAATCACCATGACCATAACCATAGAACCAACATGACCATGGCCATAGAACCACCATGACCATAACCATATAACCACCATGACCATAACCATAGAACCACCATGACCATGACCATAACCTTAGGACCACCATGACCATGGCAATAACCATAGAACCACCATGACCATGACCATAACCATATCCATCATGACCATAACCATAGAACCACTATGCCTATGACCATGACCATAGAACCACCATGACATAACCATAACCATAGAACCACCGTGACCATATCCATTGAACCACCATGACTATGACCCTAGAACCACCATGACCATGGCCATAACCATAGAGCCACCATGACCATAACCATCGAACCCCCATGACCATAACCATAGAACCACCATGACCATGACCAAAGAACCGCCATGACCATAACCATTGAACCACCATGACCATAACTATAGATCCACCATGACCATGACAATAACCATAGAACCACCATGACCATGACATAACCCTAACATAACCATAACCATAGAACCACCATGACCATGACAATAACCAAAACCATAGAACCACCATTACAATGACCATAACCATAGAACCACCATGACCATAACCATAGAACCACCAGGACCATGACCATAACCATAATCACCATGACATAACCATATCCATAGAACCCCCATGACCATAACCATAGAACCACCATGACCATGACCATAACCATAGAACCACCATGACCATGGCCATAGAACCACCATGACCATGACCATAACCATAGAACCACCATGACTATAACCATAGAACCACCATGACCATGACCATAACCTTAGGACCACCATGACCATGGCAATAACCATAGAACAATCATGACCATAACCATAGAACCACTATGCCCATGACCATAGAACCACCATGACCATGACATAACCATAACCATAGGACCACCGTGACCATATCCATTGAACCACCATGACCATAACCATCGAACCCCCTTGACCATAACCATAGAACCACCATGACCATGACCAAAGAACCACCATGACCATAACCATTGAACCACCATGACCATAACTATAGATCCACCATGACCATGACAATAACCATAGAACCACCATGACCATGACATAACCATAACCATAGATCCACCAAAACAATGACCATAACCATAGAACCACCATGACAATGACCATAACCATAACCATATAACCACCATGAACATGACATAACCATAATCATAGATCGACCATGACCATGACATAAACATAACCATAGAACCACCATGACCATGACATAACCATAACATAACCATAACCATAGAACCACTATGACCATGACCATAACCAAAACCATAGAACCACCATGACAATGACCATAACCATAGAACCACGATTACCATAACCATAGAACTACCATGACCATGACAATGACCATAACCATAGAACCACCATGACCATGACCATAACCATAGAACCACCATGACCATAACTGTAGAACCACCACGACCATGACTATAACCATGACCATAACCATAGAACCACCATGACCATAACATAACCATAACCATAACCATAGAACCACCATAACCATTGCCATAACATACACATAGAACCGCCATGACCATGACCATAACCCCAACCATCGAACCACCATGACCATAACTGTAGATCCACCACGACCATAACAATAGAACCACCATAATAATGGCCATAACATAACCATATAACCACCATGACCATAACCATAGAACAACCATGACCGTGTCCATAACCATAACCATGGAACCACCATGACCATAACCATAGAAACACCATGACCATGACATAACCATAACATAACCATAACCATAGAACCACTATGACCATGACCATAACCAAAACCATAGAACCACCATGACAATGACCATAACCATAGAACCACCATTACCATAACCATAGAACTACCATGACCATGACAATGACCATAACCATAGAACCACCATGACCATACATAACCATAACTATAGAACCACCATGACCATGACCATAACCATAGAACCACCATGACCATAACTGTAGAACCACCACGACCATGACTATAACCATGACCATAACCATAGAATCACCATGACCATAACATAACCATAACCATAGAACCACCATGGCCATAACATACACATAGAACCACCATGACCATAACCATAACCACAACCATCGAACCACCATGACCATAACTGTAGATCCACCACGACCATAACAATAGAACCACCATAATAATGGCCATAACATAACCATATAACCACCATGACCATAACCATAGAACAACCATGACCGTGTCCATAACCATAACCATGGAACCACCATGACCATAACCATAGAACCACCATGACCATGACCAGAACCACAACCATAGAACCACCCTGACCATAACCCTGACCTTAACCATAGAACCACCATGACCATAACCATAATCATACAACTACCATAACCATAACCATAGTTCCACCATGACCATAAAATAACTATAGAACCACCATGACCATAACTGTAGAACCACCATGACCATAACATAACCATAGAACTACCATGACCATAACATAACCATAGAACCACCACAACCATAACCACAACCATGGAACCACCATGAACATAACCGTAGATCCACCACGACCATAACAATAGAACCACCATAATAATGGCCATAACATAACCATATAACCACTTTAAACAATGCTACCTTATATAATGTTACTTACCCTACATTATTCATCTCATATGCATACGTATATACTGTACTCTATATCATCGACTGTATCCTTATGTAATACATGTATCACTAGCCACTTTAACTATGCTACTTTGTTTACATACTCATCTCATATGTATATACTGTACTCGATACCATCTACAGTATCTTGCCTATGCTGCGCTGTACCATCACTCATTCATATCTCCTTATGTACATATTCTTTATCCCCTTACACTGTGTACAAGACAGTAGTTTTGGAATTGTTAGTTAGATTACTTGTTGGTTATTACTGCATTTTTCGGAACTAGAAGCACAAGCATTTCGCTACACTCGCATTAACATCTGCTAACCATGTGTATGTGACAAATAACATTTGATTTGATTTGATAACCATAACCATAGAACCACCATGACCATAATCATAGAACCACCATGACCATGACTATAACCATAACCATAGAACCACCATGACCATGACCAGAACCATAGGACCACCATGACCATAACCATGACCATAATCACCATGACAAAACCATATCCATAGAACCACCATGACCATAACCACAACCATTGAACCACCAAGACAATGACCATAACCATAGAACCACCATGACCATAAACATTGAACCAAAATGACCATAAACATTGAACCAAAATTACCTTAACCATAGAACCACCAGGACTATAACCTATAGAACCACCACGACCATAACAGCAACCATCGAACCACCATGACCATAACCGTAGATCCACCACGACCATAACAATAGAACCACCATAGTAATGGCCATAACATAACCATATAACCGCCATGACCATAACCATAGAACCAACCATGATCGTGTCCATAACCATAACCATAGAACCCCCATGACCATAACCATAGAACCACCATGACCATGACCATAACCATAGAACCACCATGACCATGGCCATAGAACCACCATGACCATGACCATAACCATAGAACCACCATGACTATAACCATAGAACCACCATGACCATGACCATAACCTTAGGACCACCATGACCATGGCAATAACCATAGAACAATCATGACCATGACCATAACCATATCCATCATGACCATAACCATAGAACCACTATGCCCATGACCATAGAACCACCATGACCATGACATAACCATAACCATAGGACCACCGTGACCATATCCATTGAACCACCATGACCATAACCATCGAACCCCCTTGACCATAACCATAGAACCACCATGACCATGACCAAAGAACCACCATGACCATAACCATTGAACCACCATGACCATAACTATAGATCCACCATGACCATGACAATAACCATAGAACCACCATGACCATGACATAACCATAACTATAGATCCACCATGACAATGACCATAACCATAGAACCACCATGACAATGACCATAACCATAAGCATATAACCACCATGAACATGACATAACCATAATCATAGATCGACCATGACCATGACATAAACATAACCATAGAACCACCATGACCATGACATAACCATAACATAACCATAACCATAGAACCACTATGACCATGACCATAACCAAAACCATAGAACCACCATGACAATGACCATAACCATAGAACCACGATTACCATAACCATAGAACTACCATGACCATGACAATGACCATAACCATAGAACCACCATGACCATGACCATAACCATAGAACCACCATGACCATAACTGTAGAACCACCACGACCATGACTATAACCATGACCATAACCATAGAACCACCATGACCATAACATAACCATAACCATAACCATAGAACCACCATAACCATTGCCATAACATACACATAGAACCGCCATGACCATGACCATAACCACAACCATCAAACCACCATGACCATAACAATAGAACCACCATAATAATGGCCATAACATAACCATATAACCACCATGACCATAACCATAGAACAACCATGACCGTGTCCATAACCATAACCATGGAACCACCATGACCATAACCATAGAACCACCATGACCATGACATAACCATAACATAACCATAACCATAGAACCACTATGACCATGACCATAACCAAAACCATAGAACCACCATGACAATGACCATAACCATAGAACCACCATTACCATAACCATAGAACTACCATGACCATGACAATGACCATAACCATAGAACCACCATGACCATACATAACCATAACTATAGAACCACCATGACCATGACCATAACCATAGAACCACCATGACCATAACTGTAGAACCACCACGACCATGACTATAACCATGACCATAACCATAGAACCACCATGACCATAACATAACCATAACCATAGAACCACCATGGCCATAACATACACATAGAACCACCATGACCATAACCACAACCATAACCACAACCATGGAACCACCATGAACATAACCGTAGATCCACCACGACCATAACAATAGAACCACCATAATAATGGCCATAACATAACCATATAACCACTTTAAACAATGCTACCTTATATAATGTTACTTACCCCACATTATTCATCTCATATGCATACGTATATACTGTACTCTATATCATCGACTGTATCCTTATGTAATACATGTATCACTAGCCACTTTAACTATGCCACTTTGTTTACATACTCATCTCATATGTATATACTGTACTCGATACCATCTACTGTATCTTGCCTATGCTGCGCTGTACCATCACTCATTCATATATCCTTATGTACATATTCTTTATCCCCTTACACTGTGTACAAGACAGTAGTTTTGGAATTGTTAGTTAGATTACTTGTTGGTTATTACTGCATTGTCGGAACTAGAAGCACAAGCATTTCGCTACACTCGCATTAACATCTGCTAACCATGTGTATGTGACAAATAACATTTGATTTGATTTGATAACCATAACCATAGAACCACCATGACCATAATCATAGAACCACCATGACCATGACTATAACCATAACCATAGAACCACCATGACCATGACCAGAACCATAGGACCACCATGACCATAACCATGACCAAAATCACCATGACAAAACCATATCCATAGAACCACCATGACCATAACCACAACCATTGAACCACCAAGACAATGACCATAACCATAGAACCACCATGACCATAAACATTGAACCAAAATGACCATAAACATTGAACCAAAATTACCTTAACCATAGAACCACCAGGACTATAACCTATAGAACCACCATGACCATAAATCGTAGATCAACGATGACCATAACAGAACCAAAACCATAGAACCACCATAATTATGGCCATAACATAACCATATAACCACCATGACCATAACCATAACCATAGAACCACCACGACCATAACCACAACCATCGAACCACCATGAACATAACCGTAGATCGACCACGACCATAACAATAGAACCACCATAATAATGGCCATAACATAACCATATAACCACCATAACCATAACCATAGAACAAGCATGACCGTGTCCATAACCATAACCATGGAACCACCATGACCATAATCATAGAACCACCATGACCATGACCAGAACCATAGAACCACCACGACCGTAACCACAACCATCGAACCACCATGACCATAACCGTAGATCCACCACGACCATAACAATAGAACCACCATAGTAATGGCCATAACATAACCATATAACCGCCATGACCATAACCATAGAACCAACCATGATCGTGTCCATAACCATAACCATAGAACCACCATGACCATAACCATAGAACCACCATGACCATGACTATAACCATAACCATAGAACCACCATGAACATGACCAGAACCACAACCATAGAACCACCATGACCATAACCCTGACCTTAACCATAGAACCACCATGACCATAACCATAATCATACAACCACCATAACATAACCATAGAACCACCATGACCATAAAATAACCATAGAACCACCATGACCATAACTGTAGAACCACCATGACCATAACATAACCATTGAACCACCAAGACAATGACCATTACCATAGAACCACCATGAACATGATCATAGAACCACCATGACCATAAACATTGAACCAAAATGACCTTAACCATAATCATACAACCACCATAACCATAACCATAGAACCACCATGACCATAAAATAACCATAGAACCACCATGACCATAACTGTAGAACCACCATGACCATAACATAACCATTGAACCACCAAGACAATGACCATTACCATAGAACCACCAGGACCATAACCTATAGAACCACCATGACCATAAATCGTAGATCAACGATGACCATAACACAACCACAGCCATATAACCACCATAATTATGGCCATAACATAACCATATAACCACCATGACCATAACCATAACCATAACCATAGAACCACCACGACCATAACCACAACCATCGAACCACCATGACCATAACCGTAGATCCACCACGACCATAACAATAGAACCACCATAGTAATGGCCATAACATAACCATATAACCACCATGACCATAGCCATAGAACCACCGTGACCGTGTCCATAACCATAACCATAGAACCACCATGACCATGACCAGAACCATAGGACCACCATGATCATAACCATGACCATAATCACCATGACATAACCATATTCATAGAACCACCATGACCATAACCATAGAACCACCATGACCTTAACCATAGAACCACCATGACCATGACCATAACAATAGAACCACCATGACCATGGCCATAACCATAGAACCACCATGACCATGACCAGAACCACAACCATAGAACCACCATTACCATAACCCTGACCTTAACCATAGAACCACTATGACCATAACCATAATCATACAACCACCATAACCATAACAATAGAACCACGATGACCATAAAATAACCATAGAACCACCATGACCATAACTATAGGACCACCATGACCATAAAATAACCATAGAACCACCATGACCATAACCAAAACCATAGAACCACCATGACCATAACCACAACCATTGAACCACCAAGACAATGACCATAACCATAGAACCACCATGAACATGACCATAGAACCACCATGACCATAAACATTGAACCAAAATGACCTTAACCATAGACCCACCAGGACTATAACCTATAGAACCACCATGACCATAAATCGTAGATCAACAATGACCATAATACAACCACAACTATAGAACCACCATAATTATGGCCATAACCATAACCATAGAACCACCATGACCATGACCAGAACCATAGGACCACCATGACCATAACCATGACCATAATTACCATGACATAACCATATCCATAGAACCACCATGACCATAACCATAGAACCACCATAACCATAACATAACCATAGAACCACCATGACCATAACCAAAACCATAGAACCATGATGACCATAACCATAACCATTGAACCACCAAGACAATGACCATAATCATAGAACCACCATGAACATGACCATAGAACCACCATGACCATAAATCGTAGATCAACGATGACCATAACACAACCACAACCATAGAACCACCATAATTATGGCCATAGCATAACCATATAACCACCATGACCATAACCATAACCATAGAACCACCGCGACCATAACCACAACCATCGAACCACCATGACCATAACCGTAGATCCACCACGACTATAACAATAGAACCACCATAGTAATGGCCATAACATAAGCATATAACCACCATGACCATAACCATAGAACCAACCATGACCGTGTCCATAACCATAACCAAAGAACCACCATGACCATAACCATAGAATCACCATGACTATAACCATAACCATAGAACCACCATGAACATGACCAGAACCACAACCATAGAACCACCATGACCATAACCCTGACCTTAACGATAGAACCACCATGACCATAACCATAATAATACAACCACCATAACCATAACCATAGAACCACCACGACCATAACCACAACCATCGAACCACCATGACCATAACCATAGATCCACCACAACCATAACAATAGAACCACCATAGTAATTGCCATAACATAACCATATAACCACCATGACCATAACCATAATCATACAACCACCATAACCATAACCATAGAACCACCACGACCATAACCACAACCATCGAACCACCATAACCATAACCATAGAACCACGATGACCATAAAATAACCATAGAACCACCATGACCATAACTATAGAACCACCATGACCATAACATAACCATAACTATAGAACCACCATAACCATAACCTAACCATAGAACCACCATGACCATAACCACAACCATTGAACCACCAAGACAATGACCATAACCATAGAACCACCATGAACATGACCATAGAACCACCATGACCATAAACATTGAACCAAAATGACCTTAACCATAGAACCACCAGGACTATAACCTATAGAACCACCATGATCATAAATCGTAGATCAACGATGACCATAACACAACAACAGCCATAGAACCACCATAATTATGGCCATAACATAACCATATAACCACCATGACCATAACAAAAATCATAGAACCACCATGACCATAACCATAACTATAGAACCACCACGACCATAACCACAACCATCGAACCACCATGACCATAACCGTAGATCCACCACGACCATAAATCGTAGATCACCGATGACCATAACACAACCACAACCATGGAACCACCATAATTATGGCCATAACATAACCATATAACCACCATGACCATAACCACAACCATCGAACCACCACGACCATAACCGTAGATCCACCACGACCATAACAATAGAACCACCATAATAATGGCCTTAACATAACCACAGAACCACCATGACCGTGTCCATAACCATAACCATAGAACCACCATGACCATGACTATAACCAGAACCACAGAACACCATTGACCATGACCAGAACCATAGGACCACCATGACCATAACCATGACCATAATCACCATGACATAACCATATCCATAGAACCACCATGACCATAACCATAGAACAACCATGACCATGACCATAACAATAGAACCACCATGACCATGGCCATAACCATAGAACCACCATGACCATGACCATAACCATAACCATAGAACCACCATGACCATGACCATGACCATAGAACCACCATGACCATGGCCATAACCATAGAACCACCATGACCATAACCATAACCATAACCATAGAACCACCATGACCAGAACCACAACCATAGAACCACCATTACCATAACCCTGACCTTAACCATAGAACCACCATGACCATAAACATAATCATACAACCACCATAACCATAACCATAGAACCATGATGACCATAAAATTACCATAGAACCACCATGATCATAACATAACCATAACTATAGAACCACCATAACCATTACATAACCATAGAACCACCATGACCATAACCACAACCATTGAACCACCAAGACAATGACCATAACCATAGAACCACCATGAACATGACCATAGAACCACCATGACCATAAACATTGAACCAAAATGACCTTAACCATAGAACCACCAGGACTATAACCTATAGAACCACCATGACCATAAATCGTAGATCAACGATGACCATAACACAACCACAACCATAGAACCACCATAATTATGGCCATAACATAACCATATAACCACCATGACCATAACCACAACCATCGAACCACCATGACCATAACCATAGAACCAACATGACCATAACCACAACCATCGAACCACCATGACCATAACCATAGAACCACCATGACCATAACCGTAGATCCACCACGACCATAACAATAGAACCACCATAATAATGGCCTTAACATAACCATATAACCACCATGACCATAACAAAAATCATAGAACCACCATGACCATAACCATAACTATAGAACCACCACGACCATAACCACAACCATCGAACCACCATGACCATAACCGTAGATCCACCACGACCATAAATCGTAGATCAACGATGACCATAACACAACCACAACCATAGAACCACCATAATTATGGCCATAACATAACCATATAACCACCATGACCATAACCACAACCATCGAACCACCACGACCATAACCGTAGATCCACCACGACCATAACAATAGAACCACCATAATAATGGCCTTAACATAACCACAGAACCACCATGACCGTGTCCATAACCATAACCATAGAACCACCATGACCATGACTATAACCAGAACCACAGAACACCATTGACCATGACCAGAACCATAGGACCACCATGACCATAACCATGACCATAATCACCATGACATAACCATATCCATAGAACCACCATGACCATAACCATAGAACAACCATGACCATGACCATAACAATAGAACCACCATGACCATGGCCATAACCATAGAACCACCATGACCATGACCATAACCATAACCATAGAACCACCATGACCATGACCATGACCATAGAACCACCATGACCATGGCCATAACCATAGAACCACCATGACCATAACCATAACCATAACCATAGAACCACCATGACCAGAACCACAACCATAGAACCACCATTACCATAACCCTGACCTTAACCATAGAACCACCATGACCATAAACATAATCATACAACCACCATAACCATAACCATAGAACCACGATGACCATAAAATTACCATAGAACCACCATGATCATAACATAACCATAACTATAGAACCACCATAACCATTACATAACCATAGAACCACCATGACCATAACCACAACCATTGAACCACCAAGACAATGACCATAACCATAGAACCACCATGAACATGACCGTAGAACCACCATGACCATAAACATTGAACCAAAATGACCTTAACCATAGAACCACCAGGACTATAACCTATAGAACCACCATGACCATAAATCGTAGATCAACGATGACCATAACACAACCACAACCATAGAACCACCATAATTATGGCCATAACATAACCATATAACCACCATGACCATAACCACAACCATCGAACCACCATGACCATAACCATAGAACCAACATGACCATAACCACAACCATCGAACCACCATGACCATAACCATAGAACCACCACGACCATAACCGTAGATCCACCACGACCATAACAATAGAACCACCATAATAATGGCCTTAACATAACCACAGAACCACCATGACCGTGTCCATAACCATAACCATAGAACCACCATGACCATGACTATAACCAGAACCACAGAACACCATTGACCATGACCAGAACCATAGGACCACCATGACCATAACCATGACCATAATCACCATGACATAACCATATCCATAGAACCACCATGACCACAACCATAGAACAACCATGACCATGACCATAACAATAGAACCACCATGACCATGGCCATAACCATAGAACCACCATGACCATGACCATAACCATAACCATAGAACCACCATGACCATGACCATGACTATAGAACCACCATTACCATGGCCATAACCATAGAACCACCATGACCATAACCATAACCATAACCATAGAACCACCATGACCAGAACCACAACCATAGAACCACCATTACCATAACCCTGACCTTAACCATAGAACCACCATGACCATAACCATAATCATACAACCACCATAACCATAACCATAGAACCACGATGACCATAAAATAACCATAGAACCACCATGACCATAACATAACCATAACTATAGAACCACCATAACCATTACATAACCATAGAACCACCATGACCATAACCACAACCATTGAACCACCAAGACAATGACCATAACCATAGAACCACCATGAACATGACCATAGAACCACCATGACCATAAACATTGAACCAAAATGACCTTAACCATAGAACCACCAGGACTATAACCTATAGAACCACCATGACCATAAATCGTAGATCAACGATGACCATAACACAACCACAACCATAGAACCACCATAATTATGGCCATAACATAACCATATAACCACCATGACCATAACAAAAATCATATAACCACCACGACCATAACCATAACCATAGAACCACCATGACCATAACCATAGAACCAACATGACCATAACCACAACCATCGAACCACCATGACCATAACCATAGAACCACCACGACCATAACCGTAGATCCACCACGACCATAACAATAGAACCACCATAATAATGGCCTTAACATAACCACAGAACCACCATGACCGTGTCCATAACCATAACCATAGAACCACCATGACCATGACTATAACCAGAACCACAGAACACCATTGACCATGACCAGAACCATAGGACCACCATGACCATAACCATGACCATAATCACCATGACATAACCATATCCATAGAACCACCATGACCACAACCATAGAACAACCATGACCATGACCATAACAATAGAACCACCATGACCATGGCCATAACCATAGAACCACCATGACCATGACCATAACCATAACCATAGAACCACCATGACCATGACCATGACTATAGAACCACCATTACCATGGCCATAACCATAGAACCACCATGACCATAACCATAACCATAACCATAGAACCACCATGACCAGAACCACAACCATAGAACCACCATTACCATAACCCTGACCTTAACCATAGAACCACCATGACCATAACCATAATCATACAACCACCATAACCATAACCATAGAACCACGATGACCATAAAATAACCATAGAACCACCATGACCATAACATAACCATAACTATAGAACCACCATAACCATTACATAACCATAGAACCACCATGACCATAACCACAACCATTGAACCACCAAGACAATGACCATAACCATAGAACCACCATGAACATGACCATAGAACCACCATGACCATAAACATTGAACCAAAATGACCTTAACCATAGAACCACCAGGACTATAACCTATAGAACCACCATGACCATAAATCGTAGATCAACGATGACCATAACACAACCACAACCATAGAACCACCATAATTATGGCCATAACATAACCATATAACCACCATGACCATAACAAAAATCATATAACCACCACGACCATAACCATAACCATAGAACCACCATGACCATAACCATAGAACCAACATGACCATAACCACAACCATCGAACCACCATGACCATAACCATAGAACCACCACGACCATAACCGTAGATCCACCACGACCATAACAATAGAACCACCATAATAATGGCCTTAACATAACCACAGAACCACCATGACCGTGTCCATAACCATAACCATAGAACCACCATGACCATGACTATAACCAGAACCACAGAACACCATTGACCATGACCAGAACCATAGGACCACCATGACCATAACCATGACCATAATCACCATGACATAACCATATCCATAGAACCACCATGACCACAACCATAGAACAACCATGACCATGACCATAACAATAGAACCACCATGACCATGGCCATAACCATAGAACCACCATGACCATGACCATAACCATAACCATAGAACCACCATGACCATGACCATGACTATAGAACCACCATTACCATGGCCATAACCATAGAACCACCATGACCATAACCATAACCATAACCATAGAACCACCATGACCAGAACCACAACCATAGAACCACCATTACCATAACCCTGACCTTAACCATAGAACCACCATGACCATAACCATAATCATACAACCACCATAACCATAACCATAGAACCACGATGACCATAAAATAACCATAGAACCACCATGACCATAACATAACCATAACTATAGAACCACCATAACCATTACATAACCATAGAACCACCATGACCATAACCACAACCATTGAACCACCAAGACAATGACCATAACCATAGAACCACCATGAACATGACCATAGAACCACCATGACCATAAACATTGAACCAAAATGACCTTAACCATAGAACCACCAGGACTATAACCTATAGAACCACCATGACCATAAATCGTAGATCAACGATGACCATAACACAACCACAACCATAGAACCACCATAATTATGGCCATAACATAACCATATAACCACCATGACCATAACAAAAATCATATAACCACCACGACCATAACCATAACCATAGAACCACCATGACCATAACCATAGAACCAACATGACCATAACCACAACCATCGAACCACCATGACCATAACCATAGAACCACCACGACCATAACCGTAGATCCACCACGACCATAACAATAGAACCACCATAATAATGGCCTTAACATAACCACAGAACCACCATGACCGTGTCCATAACTATAACCATAGAACCACCATGACCATGACTATAACCAGAACCACAGAACCACCATGACCATGACCAGAACCATAGGACCACCATGACCATAACCATGACCATAATCACCATGACATAACCATATCCATAGAACCACCATGACCATAACCATAGAACCACCATGACCATGACCATAACAATAGAACCACCATGACCATGGCCATAACCATAGAACCACCATGACCATGACCATAACCATAACCATAGAACCACCATGACCATGACCATGACCATAGAACCACCATGACCATGACCATAACCATCGAACCCCCATAACCATAGAACCACCATGACCATGACCATAGAACCACCATGACCATGACCATAACCATCGAACCCCCATATCCATTGAACCACCATGACCATGACCATAACCATAGAACCACCATGACCATGGCCATAACCATAGAGCCACCATGACCATAACCATCGAACCCCCATAACCATAGAACCACCATGACCATGGCCATAACCATAGAGCCACCATGACCATGACCATAACCATCGAACCCCCATAACCATAGAACCACCATGACCATGACCATGACCATAGAACCACCATGACCATGACCATAACCATCGAACCCCCATATCCATTGAACCACCATGACCATGACCATAACCATAGAACCACCATGACCATGACCATAACCATCGAATCCCCATAACCATAGAACCACCATAGCCATAGAACCACCACAACCATAGCTATAACGATAGAACCACCATGACCATGACCATAACCATAGAACTGCCACGACCATGACCATAACCATAACCATAGAACCACCATGACCATAATTGTAGCCGCAATCATCAAAGAAACTTTGATAGTAAAACTAGCAATTAAATAAACGTACATTTCCATCACGATTAGGTACCACAAATTACAGCAATTATGTGTGAAATACTGGAAGTATGAATAATATTCAAGACTGTGGAAGAAATCCTTACATTTTAGTAGACACAAGTATAGAGGTGGGCTTGTGTTTCCTACAACAGGACTTTACTGGCCAAAAACAATTTTGAGGAGCACAGCTCCATGTTTTCGTTGTTTTTTTTTCTGCTGAGTTGGGCACAGGAGTGTTCTGCGTTCCTCAACGTGGTCAGGGAGACCGATTCTGTGAAATATACTGTACACACACCTCAGTCTGAGCCACTAGTCTGTGCTGACTGGACCATCCACCCACACACACACACACACACACACACACACACACACACACACACACACACACACACACACACACACACACACACACACATATACACACACACACACACACACACACGCGCACGCACGCACGCACACACACATCTGTAGATGGGTTGTGCCCCCCTCTCTCTAATGTCAAGCTAAAGTCATTAGGACCATCATGGTTTTCTCTGACGCACCCTACCTTCCTCTACCCTTTCCACTCATCTCCGATCGTCAGTAAGGAAGGAAATTAAGCGGGACACTTCATTAACGGACAGAGATTAAAAGCTTGGATGGATGCAGAGGCAGTGTGATTGCAAATCCCCATGAAATCCAAATTCTGGGAGCTTTACATAAAACAATTTTATAGGAACGTGAGTAACCCCCAGGGGAAGGATGGGGGCAAACGTCTCCCATCACATAATGCAGGCCTTGTTATCCATGACCCCAGGATGAGAGAGAGAGAGCTTAGAAAAAGAGAGGAGAAAGGAGAAAGATGGAGAGGGAGAGAGAGAAGGTGAGAAAGAAAGAATGATAGAGAAGGAGAGAGGGAGAGAGAGAGAGAAGGTGAGAAAGAAAGAATGATAGAGAAGGAGAGAGGGAGAGAGAGAGAGAGATGGATGACCTCAATTATCTTCCTATTTTACTCCATGGTGCTGACCCTTCGTCAAAACAGCGGGAATAGAAAAATAGAAAAACATTATAGCAATGTGAGATAATTAAAAACGCCTGTGGTCCCAGACCCAGTGATTTTATTGTAATTAACCCATTATGGGGACTTTTCCCCCGTAATTATTACAATAAGTGTAATGGTGAGGGTTTGGCTGAGACGGGTGTACATGCACACTCCATTGAGCCCACTCAGACACGTCAAGGTGTTCATTAATCACGGTATGTTTTCAACATCCAGCCGTGCCACAGTCCAAAAGTTCCAAAGGTTGGCTAGTTAGTTGAGAAGGAAATTAGCAGCTTTTTGATTTGAATCATAATGTAAAAGGGAATAAATAGGATGGAAACAGGGTGTTTTATCGAAGGAGAAACTTGGTGTTTGGCATGGTTGAGCTGTGCACGCGTGCATGGTTGAGCTGTGCACGCGCGCTTGTGAGCGTGCATTTGTGTGTGTCTGCGTGCATCCATGTCCGCGCGTCTACATGGTGGTCACACCAAGGGACTATGTCAATGAAGGAGAACACCAAGGCAGACATAATGAATGGGTTTGGGGTTAAAGGATCCACCAACAAAATACCTCACTACAGCAGCTGTGTTACCTCAACCTGGGAAAGACACAAAAGCACGTTTTCCTGCATCCTTTTCCTGTCTGCTTTTATCCGGAACCCTACAAGCACGCTGGGTTAAACGAAGCTTACGGCACGGCCAAGCCTGGCCTCTCTTCAGTTGTGGAATAAAGTTCAGGCTGGTCTTTAGCATGTTCTGTATGTTTAACTCTACAGTAATCTGTCTTCCTGGTCTCTATGGCCTGGTTATCAGCTGTGGTGATGAATTCAGGAAACAGCCATTGATTGAATTAGCTCGCGCAGCAGCCAGCTCAATCAGTCAAATGTGCCTTTAAAAACAGCTGCACCCGTTTGCTTTTCGATATTGAATATTGTACATTTCAATATAATATCCTGCAAAACCTTTGGTTCTTTATTTTTTCTTTATGCTAAGGTTTAATTCCCAGTGGAAATGAGGAATTCCCCTATTCCCTGAAAAACAATGGAGGGAATTCATGGAAGTCATTTCCGAATCTGGACTGTATGCAATAGTACCTTCTTGACCCTGGGATGTTCCAATTAGAACTCAGAACAGGTATGCCTTCACCTGTCACGTCAAAATATGACAAAGAGTTGTGTTGTTTTCTCGCTTCAAAACGAATCTCAACTGTGCCTGGTGAGAACGTCATAGGAATGGCCTGTATGGAATGTGGATGTGGATATACCTCCCCCTCTCTCCTCCTGTTATTCCCCTTGTCTGAGTCTTTGACGCTGGGATGGTGTAATCTGTGAGGGTGTAAGAGCGTCATCTCTGTCGGACCAACGTTGAGACCGTATGAGTATTCACACTATACGCCGTAGACCGCATTGTTTCCATTCATTACTGTTTGTGATGTCCAAACAGAGCCACACCGTTGTGACCTAATGCATTGCAGGTAATGTGCAACCTAACACCCCAAAATTGTCTATGTTACAGTAGATGAATAAGAGGTCGGATAAATGAGAAGTATGGAGAGGTAGATATTCTTCAGACTTTATTGAAAGAGACTACATTATAAACAGGCCCATGACATGAACAAGCGCATAATGATTTCTTTCTGCCATTATATACCTTTATTCTCTCCAACTCTACACCTGCAAATGTTATTTTTTCACCGTTAATTTATTTTATTTCCCTTCTCTTTTTTTTCAGGGGCCAACTGATTAAATAGTTAAAACTATGGGAGAGGAAAGGTAAGAAGGAACAGAGGGATATCCAAGGGCCAAAAACAAAGATATTTTACCCTCTACAGTCTAAGCCGGGGAATGTTAACCCTTGTGTGGTGTTCGGTTCTGTGGGACCTATTGTCATTGTTTACTAAAAGAAAAATGATGCAATGAATTATTTTTTCAGCCTGAGAATCACTGGCCTAGGCTCATTTTCTGTGAAGAACAAGTAAAATAAGACATTTTCATTGAGTGCACACTGTGCACCCCCCTACACATTTCTAATACATATGTCGTGTTCGGTCCACCGGACCCGAGGGTAATAAAAGTGAGGAAAAGTGTGTGTGTAGGTGAAAACGAGTAAAAATGAAGAACAAAAAGTTTTAGGTGTGCCTTCTTCCTCCCTGAGGCTTCAGTTTCAACATAGCACCAAGAACCTGTCTGTCTCCCTGCCACTTTTCTTGCTCTCTTTATTCTTTGTTTTTTTTTATTTAACTAGGCAAGTCAGTTAAGAATACTTTTGTATTTACAATGACAACCTACACCGGCCAAACTCAGATGACACTGGGCTAATTTTGCACCACCCTATGGAACTACCAATCACCACCAGTTGTGATACAGCCTGGATTTGAACTAGGGTGTCTGTAGTGACACCTCAATCATTGCGATACAGTGCCTTAGACCACTGCGCCACTCAGGAGCCCTCAGGAGCACTTGTATCATATGAAACTACACAATGTCTTGCAGGAACCTGCACAGCTTTATAACAATACATTGTTTCGATACATTGTATAAAAAAAAACTCTCTACCACACTCTACCCCAGCCAGGTGCAAATTGGGGGAGGGACACAACAAATAAATAGCTTTGCATGTGTGGCTCCATACCACAATCAATCATTATGGCAAAAATAATCGCTGCTCAGAAGGCCTTAGAAATAGCTTGTGGGCGTCGTGGACTTGTGGGCATCCTGGACATGTACATGTTTGTGAGAGTCTCACCTTTCCACAAAAGGGTCATATTAGTATGTAGCCCAAATGTTCGGACTCTACAGACAGAAGTTGGCAGATCGGCTGTACTGACTTGAGACGAGTTCCAAAATGGAGAACACCATTGTGTTTGTTTGAGTCTCATCTTTCCATAGAGGGCTCATCATACCAGTTTGTGTGCTAAACCGTTCGGACGCTACAGACGATTTCGTGAGGAGACCCGTTTTCTGGATGTCAAACACTAATCTGTCTCTGTCACCTTTCACCGCAGACGCGGACGTGCGTCATCATCGGCGGATGCAGTGGATTGAGACGCATCCAGTGCTGATCTCTCGAGCTTCAGATCACAGATTTGTATTGCGATTGTTGTATTACACTAGTTAGGCCGTGGAAATCAACAATCCAAAAATAATGACTTCTAATGGGTGCGGAGAAAGGATTGGGGTGATATGTGCGGCCTGTCAGGAGAGCTCTCTTCTGGTCATTGAAGCGACTCAGGCGATAGGTAGAGCGAGGGGAGACGGAAGAGGAGAACGGGACTCTGGAGTGCATCCATGGGGAGGTCACAGACAGTGTGTAGAGCTGGTGTTGTTCCTGGCGAGCGTCAGGAGAAATGTCACATTGGGGAGGTTACGTTTCTGAAGTGGACCCACTGTGAGTAGAGTAAAACAGACTAGATACACTTTATTGCTCCCCGAAGCATAACGTCTTTTGCAGACTTGGGTGAATTTAAGGCGAAGTGATGTCCAAACAGAGCAACACCGTTGTGATCTAAGCCAAATGAAATGTTTTGAGGAGTGCAAGTACTTTACGGTGTGGAACTCATTTGAGTTGAAGTAATTAATCCTCCTTGTGACTGTCCAAATGCTGCCACAAACAGAGATTCTCAGATTGTCGCTCTTGGCAAGTGAACAATGATAGGGTCTTCATGCAGCATAGGGTGTTGGCGAAGTTGTGAGTGAAGTGCAGAAGTGTTGACTGCATCAACTCTTACTAATAACTGAAACACAAATGTAATGCTCGTTCACCATTCATTTGAATACACTAACTTCCTATGTGATGCCCTGGCAACTTAGCAGAACCAAACTACCAATGCACTGCTAACAACACAGGGCCTTCCTTAATAAACAAATCCATACATCCAGGCCAGAGGTGCCTGTGTGTGACAGCTGGTCCTGCAGAGGCCCTGGCCATTATTATTATTGAGGGAGACTACATCCCCGGGAAAACAGTCACAAGTGATTCAGCTGATCAAACCACCTCCGAAGAACACCACCACCATTAGCTGGACAGCTTTGATTAATGCATGCAAACCTACGACCCCGAAGGTGTTTGCTTTATGATCCCTGTATGGCTCCCCCTCTCGCTCTACCTCCACCTCTCCATGCTACCATCCCTCTCTCAGGGTACTGAGCAGATTCTGAGACTGAGGCGGATTCTTCCGATGCTGTGTGTACCCCAACCAAAGTGTTTGTTTTTTTTCTTCTCCGAGCCAGCTCTGCTTGGGAAAATATTTTCCATGATCTCCAAATGGTATCTGTGTGGCCATAGATTGGACAAGAGGGTCTGTAGAGTAAACAGCAACACTGGGCAAGGTACAGCTGTTTTGCTTGGGCCTTGGTGAGTTGAATGGAGACGGGGAAACTCACCAAGGCCCGTGTGGATTGGAGGGTAAATATTGCCTGCTCCTCGGAGTTACCCCTGGAGGTTTGGTAAAGTGTCCGTTAAGCTAACTGATGTTGACGCTCGTCTCATGCAGTTCCGTTCAAACACAACTTGTTTGGAGAGTTGCTAAGATTCCATGAAAGTTAATTAACTCGTTTGGACTTCATCGAGCTGCAGATCATCCTATTACATCGAAAGGGGAGAATTTAAACAAGAAATTATAGATAATAGTTTATTTTGACCTTTCACAGCAGCACTTCTATGAAGTCAATGAGACAGTAGTTTGGGAGAGCTGCTATGCTTTATTTCAGAGTTTGCAGGTTGATTTATATTTAATTTCATGGTAAAATGGTAATTACATAATATTACATAACATGGGGGGGTGCTAAACTAACATGTTTTTTTTATCATTAATCTATTTGATTTAGAATTTTAGGACCCATTTAGGTATAAAAAAATATAAAAAATATATTTGAGATAAGATTAAACTTGTCTTTTAATACTATAGCCCATAGAAACACATTGAATAAAACATTAATACATTTTTAAAAAGACAGTCAAAAAATAAATCATAAGGAATAAGGTTTTAAAATCTCTGATACAAGTATTTATATACATATTTTGGGTTTTTAAGACACATATTTTACTCCTTTTTTTTGTTGGCACAAAACTACCTTCCATTACCTACCATACTTCCATTTGTTTGAATGCGTTACCTTCAGACGAATCCCTTAACACGTGTCCCGTGACCAGTGTGTTCATGAGAGTCTCCCTTATGACTCTGTTCTTTTAATGTCTAATGTCTAATGGTCTGACAAACACCGCTGTAGCTCAACCCCTATGCGGAAGGCCAACATAGGCGGATGTAGTGGACTGAGAAGCAGCCCATGCAAAAATCCTAATACACTACATGACCAAAAGTATGTGGATACCTGCTCGTCGAACATACCATTCCAAAATCATGGGCATTAATATGGAGTTGGTCCCCCCTTTGCTGTTATAACAGTCTCCACTCTTCTGGGAAGGCTTTCCACTAGATGTTGGAACATTGCTGCGGGGACTTGCTTCCATTCAGCCACAAGAGCATTAGTAAGGTCAGGCACTGATTTTGGGAGATTATCCCATAGGTGTTCGATGGGGTTGAGGTCAGCGCCCTGTAAAGGCCAGTCAAGTTCTTCCACACCGATCTCGAAAAAACATTTCTGTATGGACCTCACTTTGAGCATGGGGGCATTGTCATGCTGGAACTAGAAGGGCCTTCCCCAAACTGTTGCCACAAAGTTGGAAGAACAGAATCGTCTAGAATGTCATTGTATGCTGTAGCGTTAAGATTTCCCTTCACTGGAACTAAGGGCCCTAGCCCAAACTATAAAAAAACAGCCCCAGACCATTATTCATCCTCTGCCAAACTCTACAGCCGACGCTATGCATTCGGGCAGGTAGCGTTCTCCTGGCATCCACCAAACCCAGATTCAACCGTCAAGATGTCAGATGGTGAAGCGTGATTCATCACTCCAGAGGACGCTTTTCCACTGCTCCAGAGTCCAATGGCGGATTGTGTGTGGCTGCTCGACCGTGGAAACCCATTTCATGAAGCTCCTGACGAACAGTTCTTGTGCTGACGTTGCTTCCAGAGGCAGTTTGGAACTCGGTAGCGAGTGTTGCAACCGAGGACAGACAATTTTTACGCGCTACATGATTCAGCACTCAGCGGTCCCGTTCTCTGGGCTTGTGTGACCTACCACTTTCCGGCTGAGCCGTTGTTGCTCCTAGACATTTCCACTTCACAATAGCAGCATTTAGAGTTGACCGGGGCATCTCTAGCAGGGCATAAACGTAATGAACTGATTTTTTGGAAGGTGGCATCCTATGATGTTGAAAGTCACTGAGCTCTTCAGTAAGGCCATTCTACTGCTAATGTTTATTCAAGGAGATTGCATGGCTGTGGGCTCGATTTTAAACACCTGTCAGCAAGGAGTGTGGCTGAAATAGCCGAATCCACTCATTTGAAATGGTGTCCAAATACTTTTGTATATATAGTGTATCTCCATCTTAAACTGACAGATTTTGTTGGGGATTTTTTTATTATGTTACTTAGAGTCTTCCTTGTTACCACATGATGAATACAAGCTGAAATAAAAGGGTGGAATAAACCATTACCCAGCAGGACAAGGAACAGGGAACTCCACCATATCCAGTATCAACAGAAGCTTTTAAGGACGCTAGGCTAGGGTCAGAGGGAGCGCATCAGGGGAGAGAGACTAAATAAAAACACTAAAGTGGCATTAATCCGACTCCATCGCCTCCAGCCCGAGTCTCTCCCTCACGCTACGCCATCCCCAGGGCAGGGACACACTGGCACACTGCCCACCGCCACCCTCAAAAGTCCCTTTATGACTCTGTTTGGCATCATCCACCAAGATCAACAGTCCTGCTTTTTAGACTGCCCAGCACACACGCTGAGCGTAACCTGGGTGTCAGGCTGAGCCAGAGGGGGGGAGAAAAGGGACGCTTCAGAAAACGTCATATTAAAACTTTTGCGTGCAATACAACATTTGCACGTCTCTTATTTTCAAGGATATTCTTATTTTCCCCTGCTCCCGATGCTCTCCCAAGGCACAGCAGGGGGTTGGAAAAACACTTGGTGTTCTGGACGTGTTGCTGAGTTCCCAAGCAAACATACTGACTGAAAAAAAATGACCGTCAGCTATGAAAAAAGAAGTACAGATGTTTTTATCCTTGTAGTAGCACAATTTATCCTGATGAAATCAGTGACTATTTCATGAATGGAGTGAAGGGAGTTCATCTATACCGGAACATAGCAACTTAAAAATGAATTCATGTAAAGTCACAAATTGGTAAAAATTGATTTGGACAAAAATATCAGTTGAAATTGTTTTCAGTAACCTCACCTGCTATAACTAGCATTTGTCTTAACACACCACTTCATGACGGGGAGTTTTCCTATGAATGGGAGTTGTTTTACTCATTTTGCATTCTCCTCGTTCCATTTAGTTTAGAAAGGAAAGCAGGTTAGCTCGAGGTTGTCGAAGACAAATGGCTCGGCGGGGTTACCATGACAAAACACATGAAAGGCTACATTGAGAGTGCGTCTGTTTATTTCACACAAGGGACGTGAATGAACACATGACGTGGTCACATCATGTAAGATGTTAAAGTCATCACAGGAGACCAGGCCTGTACCCCCCCCCCCCCCCCCCCCCCCCCCCCCCCTACCCCCCCCCCCCCCCATCCCCACCGCACACACGCAGCCGCACACACACGCACACACCCCTCCACACACACGCACACACAACCTCGGATCTGCCTAATAGATAAGGGGAAGCCTATTTAGAGCTTGAAAGGAAGTGGACAGCAGTGGACCGGGGGTAACACAGAGAATCTATTTTACCCAAAGCAGCAAGTCAGAGCTTCCAGATTCATGACGGTTGACATCAGCTTCCAGATTCATGATGGTTGACATCAGCTCTGTGTTGGCAAGCCAACATCAGCATCCGCACATCTCCCCAGCAAGTGGCTAGAAGTTCAGGAGGAAGATTAGTGCTGTCAAGGATAAGGAGTGTAGTTGTATCGGTAGTGCTCTAAAGAGAGAGTGATAGTTGTTGTTTTTACCCCTAATCTGTAATGACGGACTGTGTCCACCACTACTTGACTTTACTCCTTGAATTTCCCTTACAACAACATCTGGCATTACATCAGTAGCTCATAATGAGTATGCAAGTGTATGAGTGTCTGGGGTGGGTCTGTGTCTTGTTTGGTCGGTTGGCATGGTGACTTAGAGACAGGAGGGTCGGAGGGAGAGGAGTCTGAGTGCTGAGGTAAAGTGCTGAGTTATGACAGCTACTGTACTGTATTGTAGGCAGGTATTCACGTCATCATACCGAATATTCCACTCAGCTCCTTAGAGAGAGAGAGAGAGAGAGAGAGAGAGAGAGAGAGAGAGAGAGAGAGGGGGGGTGGGGGGGGGGGAGAGGGGTGCAACCACTGACCTTTGCTGCACTGACCACTCAACATTATCATCTATTGTCATCAACGCCAGAACGCATCTGGTTTGTCTCAAACTCTTTCGGCAATGATCAGTGAAATGACTGTACTTGAATCCACAGTCTGTACACATCGAGGGTGAAACTACTGGCCAGTACATCTTCTCTAACTATGTTTATACAGTGTCCAGATCCAGACATTGAGGCATATAGGTCTTTCGTTGGTTATATCTGCTGCGAAACCAGAAATCCACAAAATCATGTTAATCGAGTGCCAGATGCCGGCTGGTGAGTATCTCCACCAAGGTCAACGACCTTCCACTCCGTTTCTCAATGTAGCGTGAAGCTGCGCTAACAGACTCTGACATGAAAGCTCACCAAGAAAGAGAACCCCCCCCCGTTCACTCCCATTAAACCAAAGGCCAGTGAAACTTAGCCTTCTTTGTCATCTCCAGCAGAAGTTTCAAAAATGTAAAAACTCAAGTAAATCCAATAACTAGGCTTAAATAAGCTAACTTGTGGTGTATCAGAGTACAGCCCTGGGTCCAGCGAGGCCGGGCTCCGGTTTCACCAACACAGCCTTATTATCCTAGTGCTGCCCTGTATGATTCCTCTGTTCCAACCTTGCTCCTTTTGACCATTTCGGAAGGTGTTTATGGAAAACCTCTGCCATTTAAAGAGCTCGTCCTAATCAGATGCAAAATAGTCCGAGCGCTTAACCGAGCTGTTATTTTTAGGGGGTTTGGGGGCAGCAGGAGTGTCATGTCTTGCTCTGTTTATATTTCAGATTTTAGGGAATACGTATATAACAAATTATGCACATCACCTTCTCGTATTAGACAATAATTTGGATGTAGCAAGGAGACTGGTCTGCCAAGGCCATAAACCAACTGGAAAAAGTGTGTGGGCAGTGCTATGGATTCAGTCAGGCCTTTGTAACATCAGGGGAGGTTTGCCTCAAAGTATGTGTATACATTAAATGGACCTACATTGGTGATTCATGATGCCTGGTATGAGTGAGACAGAATTAAATGATTGACTTAATTGAAAACAAACCTAAGGTTTTAACACCACCTTCGGCTGACACGGAAGACTATTTCATGATTTTTAAAGTAGTGGTTGGTGAAAAAAGGCTGTCTTAGATAGACTTTGTGACTACTTAGATGGCATTGTGTTCTCCTGAAATAACTGTCAAATCATTATCTAATATGCCCACCTAGAAAACTCATAAAAGCACAATATGTAAGTGTATTGCAATATTGGATTCTCTTCTAGGAGGCGAGTTCATGATTGAAAAATGAAAAGAGCCGAAGATTCCTCACCACAGTACTTATTGAGAAATTACTAAGGTTTAGCTCTTCGCGTGTTTCACATTTCCCTTTCTGATTGAAGTGAAATGGAGCGTTCCTCCACAGCTCCTGCAAAGTTGACCAAACTGTGGTTGGAATCTCCGACTATTATCTAAACAAGACGTAATGTCAACGATTAGAATGTGAAGACACTTGCTGTCCTCGCTAGCCGTCCTCCCTCACTGAGGGATGAAGCGTATATTCAAGGCGTGTCCTCTGTGCCAATGTCTTTCAAATCCCTGTCCAAATTGTTTTGTAACAAAGGAGAGACAAAATGGGAGTTGTTTCCATTTTATCCCAGTTAGGCCTGCGAGCAAAGTCTAAACAGACGCAGACCAGGCATCTCCATGATAATCATTCACAAACAAAGGCCTGGAGCATTCTCACGCTGACATAACCATTCATTTCACCCCTAAGGCAAACTTTATGTTCGTAAACCTCAACCATGGCTATCAGGACATCAAATACTTAGGTGGTATTTTAAAAGGGCGATGTTGGCATGTCAATCAACACATATTTCCTCATAAAGGCCACTGAAAACAGTTGGGCACTGCTATTTTAAATTCACTGGAACGCCTGACAGTAACAGAAGTGTAACAGAAGAATTGACAGATGGAAACAGACTACTTTCCATGATCCCAAACCCATTGCTAACATTTGTTTCTTTCTGTGGGTAAGTTAAGCATGATAATTACAAGCTGGAGCTGTAAAATACAAATAAAAAAAGAAACCTGTTTATTTGTCAGTGTAAATGTTCATATGATTAGGTGAAATGGTCCTGAATTAGTGTGATTTACCTGCTGGTGTAAAAGCCTTCCTTGAAAGGAAGCCTGAAATTCTTCCTTTCAACTAACATCTCCTAATTGAAGTAATTAAGTTATAGCTTTAGCAAGGGTCAAGTGGGCTACTGGGGATATTTGATCATAATATTGGCCTACGAGAGTGGCCTACCATCGACCACTATGGAGGAAATGCGACATTTTTGTTGTCCAGGGGACAGAACTTGATACTTTCACACTAATTTAGTGAGTAATGCGAGCAACGTCAATGGATCATTTCTCTAAATGGGGGGGGGGGGGGGGGGAGAATCATTACCAGATTCACGAGAGATACAATACAAAGGATGAAGAAGCAATACTCCAAACCACATCTTTATACTACTTGTCAAACATAGGGAACTAATACTGTGTACTCTGTTGTTGGGGTGGGATTGGCGTTGGGTGTGGGGAGTCTGTGGGTGACATTTAATCATTTTTATCATATTCCTCGTCTTACTCAATGGTAGGAAGAAGTTTGTTTGAAATCGGATGTTGGGTACCATATTTGTTGAGTATTATGTGAATCCTACAAATGCAAAGGGTCAATGTGAGTGCAATCAATTAGCTTCGTTTCTCAGAGATCAAATTCAAATGACACCAAATGTTGTTTCAGGAATACTAATCCAATTTTTTTCTAACCACAGAAATTATTTCAGAACAATCTGTGATGGTGGGTGTCATGGCTTGCTGAAATGACCTGGAACGACCCAGTAAGATAAATGAACACGATCATATAGAATCAGAATCTAGGGGCCACTACGTGTTATAAAGAGGCCCCAAGTCCATTGTCCCTGTAGCAGATGCAGCAGACAGAGAGAGAAAGGCTGAGAGCTGTGGTGCCTGCGTCAATAAAATGTTCAGCTTTTTCCCCAGTGTGCGACACAAAAACAGAACATCGTGCAACCAACATTTTCCTCACTTACCTCGGCTCTTTAACTTTCCCCATAAAGTGTGACATCCTGTACTCAGTGAAAGTTTGTTGTGACTGACACGTGTTGTTTTAATGTTGTATTGAAGTTTGAGTTGCTACTCAGTTCAATATCCTATTAGTATGCACCCACAGGGTGTCATATTTACTCAAATGCATCACCATTGATTAACTTAGGTCTCAGGCCTCTTGGGCAACACACTAGCCATTGTAGCCTTGTGGTCTTCTACGCTGTACAGTAATACCACAGTCACAAAATGTGTTAGAAATGTTTTAGAAGGGCAATTTAAACATGGCGATTGATGGCAAATGTATTTTCATGTATGCATTTTACTCTTATTAAAGCACAGTGGGGTGGGAAAGCTGGAAAATGTTGGTCAATCACACGCAACGTACGAGTGATCGTACAATATAATATGAGTTGTAGGACCTGTAGTTTGTTACGAATTACAATTCATATGATCTATTACAAAATGCATGCTAATGTTAGCTAGGTGACTAATGTTAGCTAGGGTTAGGGGTTATGTTTCTTAAAAGTTTATGTTACCTTTATTTAACTAGGCAAGTCAGTTAAGAACAAATTCTTATTTTCAATGACGTCCTAGGAACAGTGGGTTAACTGCCTGTTCAGGGGCAGAACGACAGATTTGTACCTCGTCGGGGGTTTGAACTTGAACCAATTGCTCAAATTACCAGATTTTTTTTTTTAGACACTGGACGTGACGTGGAGGTGTCACGGGCGTCCTCCTCTTCATCTGAAGAGGAGAGGCGAGAAGGATCGGAGGACCAAAATGCGGCGTGGTATGTGTTCATATTGAAATGTAATAAAGAAAACACTGAACACTGAAACACACTATACAAAACAATAAACAAATAACGACCGTGAAGCTAATTGAGAACTGTGATGACACAAACAATCAACATAGACAATCACACACAAACAAACAGTGAAACCCAGGCTACCTAAGTATGATTCTCAATCAGAGACAACTAATGACACCTGCCTCTGATTGAGAAACATACTAGGCCGAAACATACAAATCCCCAAATCATAGAAAAACAAACATAGACTGTCCACCCCAACTCACGCCCTAACCATACTAAATAAATACAAAACAAAGGAAATAAAGGTCAGAACGTGACAGGAGGCCTACATGAAAATGTATCATTTTCAAAGACTGGTTCTAGGGTCAATGGCAGAATTACTCACCATAATCCTATGAAAACTCAGAAATTCCGTTTCATGATATTGATCCGCATTTCAAAAGCATTCAGAGGGCATTTACAGCCTGGCAACTCTATTTAGTTCATGAAATGGGCATAAACAAATAAAACCACATCTTTCTCTATATTCTATAATGAAGGTTGTATTACCAAGTCAGACCGAGGATTTAATACAGTCTGCCAAGCACCATTCCAATCATAATCAACAAAAGAGGCCCATCTATGAACATCGGTGGCACAAACTTTTATAATTTTTTATAATCTACACCACAAATACTCTATGAAGTAATGGAAAAAACTGTCAAAAATTGTTCCGAAAGATGGACAGAAGGTAGAGACACAGGAAAAGGATGACAAAAGCAGGTATAGAGAGAGAACAAGGTTAAAGGAGAGATCAAGAAAGACAGAGTAAGGAAAAGGACAAAAAGGTAGAAAGCGAGAGAGGAATGTGTCCTGTTTTTGTTACTGAGCTAAACATAACAGATCATATCATATGAAGCAGTAAACGCAAGGCTTCACAAACCCATGTCAGTGGGATGTCCTTTGAGCTTCCTCGGAAGGTTGGTCTGGACTGGCCCTTGGCTAGGATCCCTCCACTCCAACCCCACCCTAGCATAGCTGGGCCCAGCACCCCACGCCACTCAATGATAAATGAGAGCTTTCACACACTGCGTTTGTACTGGCACCTCTGCCAGGGCGGCTGCAACGCTCCTGCCGCTGCCCTGTTAGCTAGCTAGCACAGCAGAATTCCTGATGAGCCCTTTCAGCACAGCCACCGGAGTAAGTAGGTAAGTAGGTAAGTAGGTAAGTAGGTAGGTAGGTAGGTAGGTAGGTAGGTAGAGAGAGAGAGAGAGAGAGAGAGAGAGAGAGAGAGAGAGAGGACCAGAAGGCAGGATGGAGAGCAGGAATCAGCCAATTGAGTTTTATGTTGCCTGGTGTCTGGTCCATTTGTGGTAAGGTCCTGGATTCCTGATCAGCCCATTTCAGGCCACATAAAGCACACGGCTCTCTGTCTAATTCAGAGCAGATTACGCAGGAGCAGGTGTGTGCGTGCTTGAGTGCGGAGCATGTGTGTGTGTATTCGCAAATGTGTTTTCTTGAATTCTTGTATCCTTGTTTTTCACAATTAGTTGCTTTCTTTGCTAATTCTCATGAGCACCCATCCTTTTCAATCTCCTCTAAATCAAAGCAATTTCCTTCAGCGAAGGCCACATTGGTCACAAGAAGTAGTTGAGGGAAAAGAAGAAAGGAAAAACAGAAAATTGTCAGTCGAGAATGCACAGCAATAGGAAATAAAGAGTAATAACTATGTTATTGTTAGCTGATCTGTCTGCTGTGGAACCTTCGACGGCAGTAGGAATCCGGGCTGTTATTCTTGCCTTCACCTTTAATTCAAGTCTTCCACCACCCAAACCCTGGTGCCTCGACTGGTGGCGGCTGCGGTGGTGGCTGTTTTCAGCCGTTGCCACCGACCTCTGGCTAAAATAGGGGGTGTAACGCAAACATGGAAGCCGTAATCAGAGCTGGAGGCTCTTGGAAGTCGTAGAGGTTTGATGCCATCTGTGCCATGGAAACATAATGCAGTCCGTAGTGACACAGGGCTTGAGTTTGGTTACTAGGAGCAACCACTGGTTTCCACCGTTACGGTGACGTGTAAAGGTGTCACTAAAAAGAAAAAAAGAAAAAAAGAAGAAAAAAAAGGGAAAAAGGGTTTCAATAGCACCCTTGGCTCATGTAAGTGCGTCTCGGCTGAATACAGAATAACATTGTCTAGGTAGACTAAAGGGGACTTTTTAGTTGTGGCGTTGCAAGAAAACAAAGGCCATGCGCTTAACCCTTTGATTCCTCTATAAATATATTAATGTGGGTGGACAAGGATACTGGAGGTCATGGGAGGGTTCAAGTTCAGACTTTATTTTTGGACTCCACTATTAATTCATTTATCCCACTCTTTCACCCTGACCCAAATGCCTGCTGTTCCTTTCTTCCTATTTCACACCATCCTATACATTTAACCCCTGACCTCTTGGGCTCAATTGTGAGGTCAGTATCCCCCCCAGTGCTAAGCACCAATAAAATGCTACCAGAGACGAATTATCAAAGAGGCCTTGTCCTCTCTCAACATGAATAGCACTGGACAATGACAGGCACCTCCCTTCACTTACCTCTATTCATGGGCACAGTCATATGTCTCCTTCAGCTCTGTTAGTGTCTGGATTTTAGTCGGAAGAATTAAGACTGTGAATGGTGAATCCTGTGCCATTTTGGGTCAAAAGGACCAGAAGCCTACTATCTTTCCCATGCAGACACGATCCCTTGCTTTCAATATATTTTGCTCTCTTCCTCACCTTTTTATGTATATCTCTCTCCCTCCCTTACAGGCACCCAGAACCTCATAAACAGCTTGCTGTTTACACCTCCTTCCACCCATAGCTTTGGTGAGGTGTCCCATCATTCTGACAGCCTATCCCTGCTGTGGATTACCTGTAACACTGTCCCAGACTGTCACTCAGCCACACAAAGATATCATGAAACCATTGCAACATAACACAACAAAAGATAATTGCTACCAGCGATAGAGAGAGCTGGGGAAACCACCAGGCCTGGTACTCAAGACATTGTGCAAGGGCCTTTAATGGAAATGATTGAGAGGTTTGATTTCATGTCTGCTTTCGATGTGAGCCCATTTGCAGATAATTAGAGAACATGGCACTGATTTGGGCCGGTGTAAACACCGCGCCATCTGACCTTCGTTACAGTAAAGAAATCAAATAAGCAGCGGTGCAGGAGGAACAGCAGTAGACTCATGCTTCATTACGGTGTGACATGGACGCATGGCTACATCGTGAAGTACTAGCGCAGCTAATTACCACCCCCCCCCCCCCCGGCTCCATTTGGTTTCTCTAAACCGAAAATATATTTTAAAAAATAAATAAAAACATTTTGACTCGCGCCAAAACAAGTCTCGTCTGATGAGAAAAGTCTCACAAATCACTTTTAGGATTTACCTCTGAAGTGAACTGCCCCATTTTACATCCCCGGAGTCGAAACACTAATATTTAAGTAAACGATCAATGGGAAGGCATTTGGCTATGTATGGGGGACGTGTAGCAAGGTGACATGTGGTCAAACAGTGAGCCTTGCCAAAACTGAGATGACTCAAGCACCCCAAAAAAATCTAAACAGAACTGGCCTCAATACACTGCCTTGGCTCACTCCCTTTTTTCTAACATCGTTGATACAATATCCAACACAAATGTTTTTTTTTTCTCCATCGTTTGACAAATTGCACCCAGGCAACATTGTCACGAGTTAATACACACAATTACAGTGTATAACATGACATTAAGCTCCTGGCTGGGTAGATCTCTGCTGATTTCCTTTACAAACAGATGACTAATTAGAAGCACACACTAATGCTGTGAAATTAATGAGTCCATTAAGCCAAGCTAATCCCAGAGAGGGAGCAGAGGAGCCAGTATTAACAAAGTGCAAATGGCAGGATGTCAGTGATTAACAGCACAGGCACATTGGCTTAATTCACCACAAGACAACCGTCACAGCCCACTCAGAGGCACATATGTCAATGTCGAAGAGTCTAGGAATGAATGAAGGCGATCCAGTCTTTATGCTCATCTGCCATCCTCAGTTATATAAAACAGATGCAATGTCGGGATTTTACTGCACTGTGTGTTTATTCCCTTTGGACTCCTTCCTCTCTCCAATGTAAAAACAAGGGGTTGTCTTATCACTTACAGCTGTGAAAGAGGATGATGGCCTGCTCCTGTTTTGCCCGAGCAGAGATTGGAGAAGAGATGATGTTGGCAACCAACGTCAGGCTGCTTTCATCTCGGTCTATTATTTCTCGTCTCTGGCTCAGCACCCAGGTATGTGTCTCTATTACTGTGGGTGGGGAGACGAAACCTTTTGTCAGCGATCCAGTCCAGGCACACAGTGTATGTGTGTATGTGTGTGTGCGCGCAAACACATGCACGTGAGTATGTGTTCGTCTACCATTCATCCCCTGCGAGAGACAGAGGGTGTCCGTCTGTGGGGTTGTCAGAGCCCACTCTCTCACAGCCACTAAATTCAACAACCCCCATTTGGAATAACACATGCCCCCATACTAACCCCCTATTCACCTAACCCCCAGCACACCCCCTGCCTCGAAAGCCCCAATTTCAGCCCAACTCACCCAACTATTGATTAATACCCATTCACTACCCCAGCCGCTACAAATTACTGTATTATAGGTCTTATAGGTATTATTCTTGCGGGGCCCTGACCAGAATCAAACAGGGGGTACCTGAATTGATTTTTGTCTGTCTGTCTGACCTGGTATGATGTAAAGCCTGCCTGCGATGGAGGAGATTGGGACGGAGGTGGGGGAGGGAGGGAGAGGTGGCGTCATATAGTCACAACTAATCAATCACATAGCGCCCGTGACTGGTGGAAGGGGTAAAACCACATGTTCTGACTTTAGCTACACCACCACCAGCGGTCGGGAGGAGGGGGGTGGACGCCTGAGGTTAGGGCGATGAGTTACGCCACACCGGGGCCCTGAAGAACTCTCGCTTCTCAACAGTCGGCACCAGGATCTCCCACAAAGGGAGCGGGAGGGGGTGAGGTAGAGAGGTACGCCGACAGACAATTCATTAGAAAGCGATGAAGAGAGGGGCAGATGGACAAACACACCTGGGAAGGAGAGACAAGTGAGAGCTGGATCCCCTCACAATCCAGTAAAGCTCTTCTTATGGGGCAAGAGCACGAGAAGAACAAATGCATCAAGCATGAATACATAGATCAAGTACAGATGATGAATGAGTTTTTCCCGAAAGTGCTGTATATTCATATCTAATAAATCAAATACCACCATTATTGAGGTATTCCACTTGAAATTATTGAACATATTACATTTGACATATATTTTGAAAGCATTCTTAGCAGTGACCTTGGAACGGTACTGCATATTGAGCAGCTTTATGATAAATAGGCACTTTGACCTAACTGTACCAAGGGGAGGTATGAAAAATGTAGCACTGTCGTGTATGGTTTGTCTGATCCAGTCAGTAGTGGTTGGCAATGAGGCTCCGAATGCCTGGTCTAGTCGGTATCTCATAATCTACCTGAGCTCCAGTCTGTTCCCATCTTCCCTGAGGTCCTCAACGAGCTCCCTGGATGCAGACACAAAGCCCATTCCCGTGTGTCAACCTCTAACACACTTTCCTGTCAAAACAGCCAATCACCATCAATTTGGATGATTAGGCGCTTGAACACAGGCTGACAGCTCTGGCAGTGGAAGGCTGGGAGAGGAGAGAGGCAAGGAAGATGGAAGGGAAGGAAGGAGGGGGAGAGGTGAAGATGAGAAAAAGGGGGAAAGGAGAGAAGGGGGAGGAGGAAAGCAAGGAGGGGGAAGGGAGACAGACTGGGGATTTAAACTCCGCAGGAGAAGTGCGGAGGAAGTGCTGATCACCGCCTCACCACGCTCAAACCACCCCAGATTGATATTGACAGGATTGATACGTTACAGCTTGTCTGTTCTCACCAGCCCTCTTGCATGTGTAGCAGTGAGTGATAGTCCAGAGACAGCCTCCTCACACACACACACACACGCGCACACGCACACACGTGCACACACACACACACACACACACACACACACACGCGCGCACGCGCACACGCACACACGTGCACACACACACACACACACACACACACACACACACACACACACACACACACACACACACGCGCACGCGCACACGCACACACGTGCACACACACACACACACACACACACACACACACACACACACACACACACACACACACACACACAGCATTCCTGCTGTGGAAGTCAAAGGTCAACAGGTAGGAATGCAGCAGCGTCACATATAACAAATTAAATAGCCACCCTTGGTGAGTAATGTGATCCATGAGGCACCACACAGCAGTTGATGGATAATCTAACGGAGCCACTGATGTCACGTTGCCTTCTTGTTTTTGTTTTTATCAGTTTATCCAATTCAAGGACAGAGTGTGGGTTTGACAACCCTGGAGGACCAGGTAAGATTAATGACAAAATCCTTTCTTTTAAGGGTAAACATTGAGCACTTAGCCAAATGATGTATCATGTTCATCATATTCTCACTGTATGGGAGACCCGAGCGATATGATGAAGTCTAAGCACAGCTAATGTGGTTCTTCTGGGCATTGCAGATATCATTTGTCACCTTTAGAGGCCAGTGGTGTGCTGACAGAACCAACCAGGGCCTCCCATAATACAGCAACACACAGGACCAAAGGCCAATCAGATCGGCTGTTACTGTGTGAGACGTGATGCTAACAGGAGAGCATGTCACAGAGCGGGCAAGGACACGGACAGACTTACTACTATTCTCCTAAATGATCATTAATACAAAAAATGTGGGCACGTATTTCCTCTGGAGTGACATTTGACTGTCTTGCAGTGGTTGGTGACTCAGCGTTTCGTGGTAAAGTTTTCATTAATTAAGGTCACTTATTTTCCAATATGGTACTGTTTTCTAATGAGGCAGGGCAGCTAATTACATGATTGTGGTTATGGCAGGTCAGTGCTTTTCTAGGCATCCAGAGGTGGACAAACTAGCTGAGGCTCAGAGAAATAGCCCAGTTTAAACTGTGAAAGAGTCATTATGTAAATAGATGACAGGAAATCACATGATTTTAAAGAGTCTGTGGCTTGTTTTACTCTTATAACAGCGGCATGGGTAGATTTAATCAAACTTGTGACCCTTTATATTACATTAGAAATCATTACAGTCAATTTAGGAAGCCGTTTTACAGTATGAAAGAGACCCCTGACTACTGCCACAATGTTGTCACAATGATTGTAATGGTATCCTTATTCTTTGAACCAATGACCCCATCTCGCCTCCCTCTCAAAAAAATGATTTTGGGGTGAGAAAAAAACAGAACCGGGTTTTCCTTCTGTCATAAGATAAATGTGTTGTGTCTTAGTGGTGCTGTTATTTTCTCCTTTATTATTTCGATTTACTTTGTATAAACTTTGGCCCTCAGGCCTGCGACCCTTAGGACCTTTTACCTTTCACACCGCTCCAGGTTTTCAGCACCTTGCACACACGCTTCAGCGCAAAGTGTTTTAAATGAACTGTGTGCGTCACAAGTGATTAATTTTGAAATTGCTTCAACATTTGGAAACACATCACTGAGAGACAATGTGCTCCGTAGCACAGATGAGTTGCATTCTATCTATTACCTGGACTGTTGCCTTGAATGTTACTTTTTTTTTTTTTTATTCAAAATTGTATTATGCAAAAAAAAGGGAAGTATGTTTATATACAGTACAGGTCAAAAGTTTGGACACATACTCATTCAAGGGTTTTTCTTTATTTTTTGTACTATTTTCTACATTGTAAAATAGTAGTGAAGACATAAAACTATGAAATAACGCATTTAAAAAAAAATCATGTAGTAACCAAGAGTGTGCAAAGCTGTCATCAAGGCCAAAGGGGTGGCGATTTGGAAGAATCTCAAATATAAAGCATACGTTGATTTACACTTTTTTTTTTGCTTGCTATGTGTGTTATTTCATAGTTTTGATGTCTTCACTATTATTCTACAATGTAGAAACTACCAGACATTTAGAAAGACCCTTGAATGAGCAGGTCTTGTCCAAACTTTCGAACTGCTGCTGTACATAAGCGAAAGCAAATAAGGCACTTTGCTGTCATGTCACGGTTCAGACTTCTGATAGCGTCGGCGGGGGCCTTCTGGTCTCGCCTCCTTGCTCACAGAAAATACAGTTAAAGGATATACAAAACAAAAAAATAGTCCTTGAAAAAAGGAGTAAGGGACAGAAAATGAGAAAGAGAGAAACATTACAGGACCTCTCCCTGTGTTTACCTTTGCAATTCCATCCAATTTGTCTAAATTGCTCCGTCGACCTCCGAAAAAAACAAACAAAATGCTTCACTGTCAAAAAGTGGATATATGACTGATAACCTTCATTTTGTCCATTTGGATCTTCGGCACAGGTCTCTAAATTGTGTATTCTTTCCATGGCAGTAAACCACCCGCCCTGTATTTAATTAATTTCCTTTTATTTACACTGCTGCACCTTTAAAACACAAAGTGTCCTTGCATTGGGGGAGACTGGTAGATTCTAGTTCAATCATTATTTAATGTCACTTAAATTTGTCTCATTTCACCCGTTTAGTTTTGTCACAGGGTCTCTGACAAAGGGGTGCGCACATGAGTCTGAGTAAGAAAAACAACTGGAATTAATTAGTCAAGATCTGATTTGAAAGACGAAATTACAGCCATCAGGAGCAATTGGAGAGTAATGGTGTGAAGAGTAATGAGGCCAATGGCTTTTATTTTCAGGGGCAAAGATCTTGTCCAATTTCCCTGTTGATTTGGCCTCACATGGACCATTGGTTCCTCAACCCTGCTAGTGGAAAATAAAGCACAGATCAAAAAAAAATGTTGCCATTATTAAAAGTCTAAGGTCTTTTCTAAAAGGCGGGCATTCACGGAGCAATGTAACTCATAGTGCAGAGACTTTGTCAGACAAGGGCCACAATCTCAAGTGTAATGACTCCATTATAATCGTATAATAACACCTACTTAAAGGCAACAAGCAACCAAGTCACCTTCACTTTATCTGGAGATTAGATAAATGGTGTGTTCACTCTATATTTCCATTTCAGTGCATACGAAACCAACCTGGTGTCTAACAAATGTGTACTTCTGACTTAGGGGCTCAGATATAGCCCCAAAGCCGTCCTCCTTCTCCGTATTTTGGTAACTAGTAGAAAAGGTTCACTTTCTCCTCCATTTTTATTATAGCTTTACACTTGTTTACCTCAAAGTAGGGCTGTTCCAGTAAGTGAACCATCTATCCATCATCTCCACTGTGGGTAACCAAATGAGCCATTTTTCCACTGGGGTAAAACCCCACCAAGAGGACGGAGCCAGGTGGAGGAAGAGGCCTCAGAGCAGTGCTCTGTGCTGGGGAGTGTTTGAGCTAGGGCTGAGGGATTGGGGGGGCTGGGGCTAGGGAAACTGGAGGGCTGGGAGGGATGGAGGGCAGGGGCTAGGGAGACTGGAGGGCTGGGGGGATGGAGGGCTGGGGCTAGGAGGACTGCTAGGGCCCGTGCCTTGTCTGTCTGTGATGGTAGGCAGACACCACCTTGACACCACACGCAAGGGAACATCTGATCGCGCCCCAGCTGCGCTTACAGCCGTGTATTATTCCAGAGCGGAGGCCTGAAATAGCAGTGTGGCAGTTCATTTATTACAGCCAAGCCTCCCGTTTCAGCGTGTGTGTACTATTCCCACCCCCTACTCTCTTACACACCGCCAGGAATCCCCCTCTTTTTTTTCACTCCTTTTCTTTCTTTCTCAGTTATTCTCACTCAATTTCATCAATGGTCTGCATTTGTGGGACAGCCCCAATGTGCAGCCTTATCCATGCAGCAAAGTCTGCCAAAATCCACAGATCCCATCTGAATTAGGTCTCCGCTTCACTAAAGGGACATGAGAAATCCTAAGCTTTTATTGAGCTTCTATAAATACGTGTATTTTAGAGTCAGAAAAGGCTAGAAACACAACAGTACCTCATTACTTGAGAATCAGCTTGTGTAGACGGCAGTATCAACACGTTCTTCATTCACAGTTCCTATCAGCTCCGCAAACACAAAGACGAACGAGCACAAGTTCACCCCTCCTCTCGCATAATTTCCCAGGATTGAAGACTGAGATTGCTTTGTGTTTTCCTGATGATTTGTTTAATGAAGTGCCAAGACACCACTGAGCAGTGACCTGAATGTTTTCCCTCAGCATAGATAAGCTATGACAACCAGGATATGCATGGGTGCATCTTGAGGTGGTCTGTTCTGTGCAGAACCACTGTGGAGAACAGCGTATTTGACTTGCTGGATTCGCTGGACTGAGATTCAGGATCGTGGAATCGCTGAATTCGCAGAAATGGCAATTAGCTTTATTGATGAAGGAGTGCCAGTGCAATGCATCACCGAGGTGACACAGGTTTGTGTAACATTCAGGGGGAAAAGAAAATATTCAAACGTACCTACATTTTTTTACTTCTTCAAAAGACAAGTACACAGGGTACTCTACACAGCAATCCTTGTGAGACCCCTCAGTCGTTGTTTTTCCTTCTTCCCTTTTTTAGGGATCTCACATTATGTGATAAATCACAGCATCTGAGTGGGAACAGTTTGATGACATCATTCACGCTCAATTTCCAACAGTGGGCCGGTTTTTGATTAGGGTAGTAAATCTCTTCTCCCTCTGTCAGTTCCCTCGTTCAGAAGGGAGAAGGGGTGGACAGTGCGCTCGGTCTGCTTTCGAGTTTTTAAACTTTACCATGCACGGCTTTGTGGCGAGGCAGTCGGATTTGACTGGGCCCCAGATGGAGCAGTGATTTCCTGGAGGGTTCCTATTTAATGGGTAACATATACCATCAGGTACATGATGGGGAGGGGAGTCACTGATCTCCCGCCACCCTCTAACCTGGTTGTGAATTGGTAGACGATATGCTAGCTAACAAACAACCTTAGACATCCATATTCATCACTATTACTCGGTTTCATGTGTCAGAAGTAACATATTTAGTACTGGTACCAAAGGTCACTTTGGGCATTCAGTATGAATGAAATGTAAGACTCCCATCACTGGTTCATAACCGCAATCCGTATTTTTCAGAGTGAGGTTTTTTATAATAATGAGTCCATATTGTAACCAACATATTGAACTGTATAACAAAGTGTTTTCTTTGCAGACTGACAATATTCAGAATTGACCACTCCCATCCCACGACATCATCCACACCAGCTCAGTCTGCAGCACCATTGGACACTAGGTCATGCCAGAAATGTGAAAACCATACCCTACCAAACAGAACAACAGACAACCAAGATTTCATTTACTCTAACAAACCTGCTTTTTGTTTTTCAATCCAGAGTCATGAACTCTTGCAAATCATTGTTTTGTTTTCTTCATTTTCAATTGGTTATTTTCCCCCAGAGGCCACTATGAAGCCAGTGCAATATGCAAGTGATTTGCAGGTAGCTTTATTGGTTGAAAAGAGAGCAACCCAGGCATGACATATTGAGTGATAATTCTGTGGTCCTACAGTAGTATGTAGTATGACATACTAGTATGTAGTATGTTATTACTCCATTATTATGCTGACAAGGAGATGCATGCAGTCCCTAGTGTAATTTGCCCATGTCTGCTACGTCAGGGGAGGAGAGGTCTGCTACGTCAGGGGAGGAGAGTTCTGCTGCGTCAGGGGAGGAGAGTTCTGCTACGTCAGGGGAGGAGAGGTCTGCTACGTCAGGGGAGGAGAGTTCTGCTACGTCAGGGGAGGAGAGTTCTGCTACGTCAGGGGAGGAGAGTTCTGCTACGTCAGGGGAGGAGAGTTCTGCTACGTTAGGGGAGGAGAGGTCTGCTACGTCAGGGGAGGAGAGTTCTGCTACGTCAGGGGAGGAGAGGTCTGCTACGTCAGGGGAGGAGAGGTCTGCTACGTCAGGGGAGGAGAGTTCTGCTTACGTCAGGGGAGGAGAGGTCTGCTTACGTCAGGGGAGGAGATTTCTGCTACGTCATGGGAGGAGAGGTCTGCTACGTCAGGGGAGGAGAGGTCTGCTACGTCAGGGGAGGAGAGGTCTGCTACGTCAGGGGAGGAGAGGTCTGCTACGTCAGGGGAGGAGAGGTCTGCTTACGTCAGGGGAGGAGAGGTCTGCTACGTCAGGGGAGGAGAGTTCTGCTACGTCAGGGGAGGAGAGTTCTGCTACGTCAGGGGAGGAGAGTTCTGCTACGTCAGGGGAGGAGAGGTCTGCTACGTCAGGGGAGGAGTGTTCTGCTACGTCAGGGGAGGAGAGTTCTGCAACGTCAGGGCAGGAGAGTTCTGCAACGTCCGGGGAGGAGAGTTCTGCTACGTCAGGGGAGGAGAGTTCTGCTACGTCAGGGGAGGAGAGGTCTGCTACGTCAGGGGAGGAGAGGTCTGCTAAGTCAGGGGAGGAGAGGTCTGCTACGTCAGGGGAGGAGAGTTCTGCTACGTCAGGGGAGGAGAGTTCTGCTACGTCAGGGGAGGAGAGTTCTGCTACGTCAGGGGAGGAGAGTTCTGCTACGTCAGGGGAGGAGAGTTCTGCTACGTCAGGGGAGGAGAGTTCTGCTACGTCAGGGGAGGAGAGTTCTGCTACGTCAGGGGAGGAGAGGTCTGCTACGTCAGGGGAGGAGAGTTCTGCTACGTCAGGGGAGAAGAGTTCTGCTACGTCAGGGGAGGAGAGGTCTGCTACGTCAGGGGAGGAGAGTTCTGCTACGTCAGGGGAGGAGAGTTCTGCTAAATCAGGGGAGGAGAGGTCTGCTACGTCAGGGGAGGAGAGTTCTGCTACGTCAGGGGAGGAGAGTTCTGCTACGTCAGGGGAGGAGAGTTCTGCTATGTCAGGGGAGGAGAGTTCTGCTACGTCAGGGGAGGATAGGAGGGTAAATGGGGAACACTACACTATGGGGAACATGAACGTCCTCCTTTTGTATTTTCAAATCACATTTGGCAAGTGTTTTAAATGCAGAGAAATTATTGCGGAGAAAAGTATTATTTATTCTGTTTAATGAAGATGATATTGAAATCAGTAGTCCTTCGGTTTAAATACTTGGTTCGACTAATCTACTACAATATATGGATTTGCATTATTTTCGGACACAATTACTATTCTAAGAAAACACAAATGAGTTGTGCAATATAGATATGAACTCTGTTTCCTCCGTATCTCATTACCAACAAATAACACATAAATCAGGTGTGCGTAAGACAATGCACTTGGGAATTCCAAAACACTGCCTGGATACAAATTTAAACTGACATTCTTTAGCCAAAATCCTCATCTCGGGTGTCAGAAAATAGCAGGTCGAAATCGCCGTGGTCCAGCGCCATTACTGCTTAAACATAAACACAGCACTAGGAGCAGGTGGTTGTGGGGGATTTCTATTTAATGCCTGGTGCCAATTAAGTGTAATACAGGATGTCAAAGCTACAGCTCTGCCCCTCAGATATCTTCTGCCTTAATGTTTATGTTAGAGATTCACTGTGGCATATGCTTTTTACTGTGCAGCCACAGGCTAAATTAGAGAAAGTTATTACCTCTGCCCTCCATTACAAGGGCACTGCAACGGGGAGAGGAAACCACTGGATGCAAACTGTAGTCAGAGGCATGCTGGAAATACACAGTCCTACCCAAATACACAGTCCTACCCAAATAAGATGGATCTGATATTACAGTGAGAAATGTCTCAACATGTTTTGTTGGCTCACTGTACAGTATACAGACAGGTTGTGGACATGAATCGCCGTTCGTTATGAGCACAGACCCAGAATGAGGCCCTTAAAGGGCTGCGAGTAGAGCTCAGGCAAAGGGAGTGGTGTTGTTTATATAGAAACAAGATCTGTGATCTCCTAAGGAGGATTGCTGTAGGCAGGGCAGCTAGTGGAACACTAAGGGTGTGAGTGGATCCTTGAAAAGAGCAGAGGTGTGCAAACTGATGGGGGAAAAGAAGCATTGCATTGTTAGGTGCCTATCCTGTAGGTTCCCTATGATGGCTGGTTAAGTTTTGTGTAATGTTATGTTTGAAATATCACCGAGATTATCACATTTTCAACATCCCATTGTTATGAATGCCTTGTCTTCATGGAAATCACATTCAGAAATGTTACTACTGCTTCTACTTCTGAACTGTTGAACTCTCGTTCAGCCCATTAAAGAAAGGTTCAACAGTATGCCAAAGTTCAATAGTCTCTCTCTCTCTCTCTCCCCCTCTCTGAGTTGAACCACTCTGTGTGTCAGTGAGTGGTCACAGTGGCTGTCACCACAGCTGCACACTGCACACTGTGTGGGGAGAGTGATGCCAATCTCTCTGTGGTCACAATGACACTGCCATGGCCTTCCGGCCTATCTGTCTCCTATTGGAGCCCCACGGATGTCCAGTCATGTCCAGTCATTTATTTGTCAATGCTTTCCGGGATCATTGAGATGTCCCTGCCCCATTGAAGTTGAAATGGAAAGGTTTAGGGTTAAAGGTTAGTTTGAGGGTTAGGTAAGGATTATGGTTAGGGTAAGGTTAAGGTTTGGGTTTGGGGTAGGAATGTCCCAAGGATCCCGGATACCATAATATATTACAGTATGTTGCAATAAGATGTCAGCTGATCACCCTAATCATACTTCGGAAATGTCGCTATTAACAGGATCATCCATTTCTACATTTATAGCAATTTTACACAAACATGTTAATTTTTGAGGGGGCAGAAAATGTCTGGAATCGTGAATAACAGCCTCTCATACATGCAGCGGGCAAGTGGTGCCCACTTCTGTACATCAAATGTTCTCTCGTCTCCCATTTATAATTCCCTGCAATAAAACATTTACAGTTCTCCTTTTTCCATCCATTTAAATGATTTGAGACCTCAGATTAAAGAGAGAAATGGCGCATATAATGTATTATAGAGTTAGCTCCACCTCTGTTGGTTTAAAATAGTGCCCCAGACAGTCGCATAATAGGGTAAGAGTCTACCCTGCCATCCAAAAGTCTAGAACACTTCCCAAAAATATTTGCAATGCCTCTTCCCTCTCAGAATCAAGCATGAAATGGCAATTCTAAACTGGTAAAATAACACATTACGCCCAAGCTGTGCATGGCTGCGGCTAACATATTGGTATAATCAGGAAAGCAGGAAAAACCTTTACGCTCCGCTCTCCATGAAAAAGCCCATTCACCAAACTAGCCTTCCACTTGAGTGTCTCTGAAAACTTTTCATTTCTTAAATGGTGATCTTATTTCAGGCAAATCGGGCAAATATCGTACAGTAAAAAAGAGTGGGTCATGTGTGTATTGAGAAAGGGAGTGGAGAAGAAGTAGAGTTGATGGTAGTATACAGACACAGTTGAAGGCTGGCTATGTTGTGGGTGTTAGCGAAAGTACAGAAAGTACCCCGCTCCTCTCCTCCAACCCTGTGTTGGGTTTCTGAACCACCCTGAAAACCCCCCCACTAATCAGCTAGGTGGGGCACAGATAAGGGTAATCTCAGGGCTTTGGCCTGCGACACACATCTCTGTGTCAGATCCAGCACCTTCTCAGCAGCATATGGATCCCATCTCCACCTCGGGGCTCCCTGAATGCTTTTGGCCCAGACAACCTGGCTTTGTAATGTAAATACCACTGTGTGGCATGCAGGGATTTCCCTGCTCTCAGATGAATTCCAGAGCTCACTAGCAAGCCTCAGCATCCCTGACGAAATAACACACATGCATGCATGGTGTACACACACACAAACACACACATGTAAACACATACAGTATATAGATACAATGTTTGCGTCTACAAGCCTGAATTGAGACCTACAGAGTTTCAGACGGGATAGGAATTTGATACCCAGCGAATATGACTGAAAATCCATTCAGAAAAGTGCCGGATGCAACTACCAACAAGGCCTGTGCAACTGTATGCAATCTTCATTGAGAGCAGAACAAACTTCACCAAAACATCTGCACTCAGTAAAAGGTAATGGAAAGATGTTTGCTGAGCTACAAAACCGCAAGAGGAGGTTACAGTACATGTCGGTGTTCTCCCATACGTGAAAATGGAGGAGCATTTGCCAGGTGTCTACCCCAATACATCCAAAACACTGGCATGGGAACATTCCTCTTCCTCAGCATCTTAGTCTACGATTGCCCTCCACCCTCAATAGCTAAGAAAATGAAAATGCACTGAACCCCCCCCAAACCCCCTGCCATTGGCACAGGCAGGGTCAGGGTAGCCCGCTGTCAGAAGACATATGGACGGCATCAGCCTCCCACCACAGGGTACCTCCTCCTGCCTGGTGGAAAGCGTTGGAGAGGGGGCCGGTACGCGATAAGGCCGGAGCAGAGGACACCTATTCCCCATCGTCTCACACCATGCAGCGGAACTAAACTGTAGGCAGTTATAGGCCTTATCAGAAACACATGAGCCAGCCAGACAAGAGGGGGATGAAGACGTTATATCTTGGAGAGAGGCTTAGCTTCATACCATACACTGGGTAGCAATATATTACACACAGATGTAAGATCTTAATTTGACCCGTAATGTCATAGCACAATAATCCTGTAGCAACAGGATTTTAACTTTTAGTCCATAATGTTGCTTGACCGATTAGCTGGGCAACATTAGCTGGGCAAAAGTAGGCAACATGAAAAGTGCAACGCTATTATTATAGCAGTGTGTTAGTACGGGTTTTCAGTGGGTTTATGTAAATCACTGAGCTAATATGCATGTCTTGCGGCGCAGGAAAAATGGCAGCAACAAAAGAGGGATCAAATTAAGAAGCTGCATCTGTGTGCTGAATAGGCCAAAACCCTTTACATTTATATGAATCTAACCCCCGTGATAGATTCAGATGATATATGGTTATTTTATATTTCTGTGTTTGGTGAAGCTCAGTAGCTGTCTGTCACCCAGATAATATGTAAAGAATAGAAAAACGTCTAGAAAATCTAGTTGGGGACAACCTAAACACCACAGTCAATTATGGGATGCTTCTTCTCTGTTTTTTACAGACAGGGAGGCCTGTTCAGGGCTAGAGCATGACAACATTGAGACAGCCACGCAGTTGAAATAAAAACAGCAACACTGAACTAAAATATAAACGCAACATGCAACAATTTTACTGAATTTACTGAGTTACAGTTCATATAAGGAAATCAGTCAATTGAAATTAATTCATTTGGCCATAATGAATGGATTTCACCTGACTGGGTAGGGGTGCAGCCACGGCTGGGAGGGCGTAAGCCCACCACTTGGGAGTTTTTCCCCACAAAAGGGCTTTATTACAGACAAAAATACTTCTCTGTTTCATCAGCTGTCCGGGTGGCTGGTCTCAGACGATCCTGCAGGTGAAGAAGTCAGATGTGAAGGTCCTGGGCTGGCGTGGTCTGCGGTTGTGAGGCTGGTTGGATGTACTGCCAAATTCTCTGAAACAACGTTGGAGGTGGCTGATGGTATAGAAGCATGCCAATTGCAAACTCCCGCGAAACTTAAGACATCTGTGGCACTGTGTTGTGTGACAAAACGTCACATTTTACAGTGGTCTTTTATTGTCGCCAACACAAGGTGCACCTGTGTTATGATCATGCTGTTTAATCAGCTTCCTGATGTGCCACACCCGTGCGGTGGATGGATTATCTTGGCAAAGGGATGTAAACAGGGATGTAAACAAATTTGTAAACAGAATTTAAAAGAAACAAGCTTCTGGTGCGTATGGAACATTTTGGGGATCTTTTACTTCAGCTCATTAAACATTTATATTTTTGTTCAGTATAAATGAGTGAAATCAGGAATAGGGACACTGTGGATGTTGGCACCGGGTAGTGTTGCCAAGTGTAGAAAAAGGGAAGGGTGTCTAATTTTCTACTCTGCTGATTACCACACAGACACGACAGCAGCGCTGCTGGTTTTTCGAACCTGCCAGGCCAGCAGGTGTGAAAAGGGAAGTTCTGAGTTGAAGTTGGAGTTTATTGACACACTCGCCACTGTGCCTGTCTGGACTGGTCCTTATGTTGAATTAGGAACCATAGGTAAAGGGCCCTAATATTACCATTAACAGTTTTGGGGTATGGATAGAAATGTGAAAATTGTTATTGTGTATTTTGCAATGCATTGTTTGAAATGTGCTGTGTGGGTAGTTTGTTGTTGTGCTAACAGAGGGTGTAACTAAAGTAGCTCCTTTGGACATCAAACGAACGTGACCCCTGTGTGTTTCTTGTTCTCAAAACATAGCAAACAGCGTATGTTCCCCCGAACAACCAGATGGCTTTGGGGAGTGGAATTTAGCAAGGAAACTAAACTAGGCATAACCGAACGTACTGAGACGCCACAACATACTTTTTTGAAAATAGAATCACATACTGTAACTGTAGTAATACTAAATATTGATTAGATGAAATAAGCCATGGACATAATTCACACAACATAAAATGTCATGTTCAATGTGGGAATATACAGTGGGGCAAAAAAGTATTGAGTCAGCCACCAATTGCGCAAGTTCTCACACTTAAAAAGATGAAAGAGGCCTGTAATTTTCATCATAGGTACACTTCAACTATGACAGACAAAACGAGGAAAAAAAATCCAGAAAATCACATTGTAGGATTTTTTATGAATTTATTTGCAAATTATGGTGGAAAATAAGTATTTGGTCACCTACAAACAAGCAAGATTTCTGTTTCTCACAGACCTGTAACTTCTTCTTTAAGAGGCTCCTCTGTCCTCCACTCGTTACCTGTATTAATGGCATCTGTTTGAACTGGTTATCAGTATAAAAGACACCTGTCCACAACCTCAAACAGTCACACTCCAAACTCCACTATGGCCAAGACCAAAGAGCTGTCAAAGGACACCAGAAACAAAATTGTAGACCTGCACCAGGCTGGGAAGACTGAATCTGCAATAGGTAAGCAGCTTGGTTTGAAGAAATCAACTATGGGAGCAATTATTAGGAAATGGAAGACATACAAGACCACTGATAATCTCCATCGATCTGGGGCTCCACGCAAGATCTCACCCAGTGGGGTCAAAATAATCACAAGAACGGTGAGCAAAAATCCCAGAACCACACGGGGGGACCTAGTGAATGACCTGCAGAGAGCTGGGACCAAAGTAACAAAGCTTACCATCAGTAACACACTATGCTGCCAGGGACTCAAATCCTGCAGTGCCAGACGTGTCCCCCTGCTTAAGCCAGTACATGTCCAGGCCCGTCTGAAGTTTGCTAGAGAGCATTTGGATGATCCAGAAGAAGATTGGGAGAATGTCATATGGTCAGATGAAACCAAAATATAACTTTTTGGTAAGAACTCAACTCGTTGTGTTTGGAGGACAAAGAATGCTGAGTTGCATCCAAAGAACACCATACCTACTGTGAAGCATGGGGGTGGAAATATCATGCTTTGGGGCTGTTTTTCTGCAAAGGGACCAGGACGACTGATCCGTGTAAAGGAAAGAATGAATGGGGCCATGTATCGTGAGATTTTGAGTGAAAACCTCCTTCCATCAGCAAGGGCATTGAAGATGAAACGTGGCTGGGTCTTTCAGCATGACAATGATCCCAAACACACCGCCCGGGCAACGAAGGAGTGGCTTCGTAAGAAGCATTTCAAGGTCCTGGAGTGGCCTAGCCAGTCTCCAGATCTCAACCACATAGAAAATCTTTGGAGGGAGTTAAAAGTCCGTGTTGCCCAGCAAATACTTATTTTCCACCATAATTTGCAAATAAATTAATTAAAAATCCTACAATGTGATTTTCTGGATTTTTTTTCTCATTTTGTCTGTCATAGTTGAAGTGTACCTATGATGAAAATTACAGGCCTCTCTCATTTTTTTAAGTGGGAGAACTTGCACAATGGGTGGCTTACTAAATACTTTTTTGCCCCACTGTACTTACCTGGCTAATTATCAGGTTTTTTTTTGTGTCATGCGGGGAGTGTTTGAATCGGTATCAGAATGACTATTATCATGAACTTCTATTTCAGAACAAGAGAGGTGACACACAGAGATAAAGCAAAGCTTCCAGTTTGAAGTGTGCATTCTGTGAGGCATTCTGGGGAGAGGTCAGAAGTCAAGAGTGACTCCTCAGTGGCAACATGGAGAAAACATCTGTCTCGGTGGTATGCAGATGTTTCTGTTGGAAGACGAAGCAAAATCATAAGCCACACAGGCTATATAGTCATCTATGAGAACATGGATATAAAAGATCAACACATGGGCCTCATTTACATATTTACACAGTAGCACCGCTGGCATGTAAAAAAAATCTGCCCAGGAGTTTTCAGAGTAAAATGTGGGCGCACAGGTAGTACGTAAACCACAATGTCGAGACAGGTTTCAAGCCCAAGGTTTCAAAAGGACCCATTCCTATTCAAACGTAGACGAATGGAGGTAAGGCGGACCATAGCAACTTTATTGCTGCTCCATTTATTTCTGTAACAACGTATAGATGGAGAACACCATTAACGAAAACCGCATCGTGAAAATGGATGGAGTGGAGGGGACTGTATGCCCACTTTACTCTGTCTGTATTATGAGACCAGACAGAGGAATTTCAAATAAATACAGGACGCCACAAAAAATGTACACCTCCCTGTGAAAAAGAACTCCGGTGTACTACCTTAAAGACCATATTCATTATGCCCCTACCTTATAATATGATTACATTATAGCTTGATAAATTAGGATACATTTTCTGCAAGATAACTTTTTTCCAAATGGTTATCCTTAATGCATTATTTTCTTTCTGACCGCCACTTAGATTTTGTTTCGAGGCCAGGAGAATGCTGGAAGAAAGGCTTCCCTGTTGAGGAGCACCAAGGGGCATTTCATGGGACTCTGTACTGGCGCCAAGGGTTGTTTCGGGGGGCTAGTGCAGAAGAGCCATAGACACACACTCATGCACAAACACATGCACGCACACACACACACACACACACACACACACAAATGTACTCTAAGATATCAAGTACTAGTGTGGCGAGGGTCAGTTTGTTCACCCGCACACACCAGCAATTACTAATAACCATTCCGTAATTGCCTGATGATATGTAATAAAGTGAAAATACGCTGTATAGTCAGAGATGGTGGAGCTTTATTTTTTGGACAGTCCTTTTTTTATATAGGCCTATACTTCTGCTTATAATTTCCAACATTTTGGTAGGCTATTTGTTTGTCAACTTGTCTATAATTCAATAGGCCTACATGCAGCTTCTCTTCTGTCATTACTTGTTGCCCTAGAAGACTAAGTAAACCCGTGCTCATCAGAAAAACGTCAGAAATCGATAGATTGAATGCGTCAATCTAGTTGACATCAGTAAAATGTATCTATATTTTTCTCTTTCATCTCTCCTTCTCTCCTGCAGCAAAGACATTTACGGACTGGGGAGAAATCCAATAGAAAAAAAGAGGGAAAGATTTTCTCTGCCAAATTTCCCAATGACATCAGTTTGCCTGGGTTTTTAAGGAAATTAAAAGCTGTTAAACGACCCAACATGTCTTTGATAAGATTTCAGTTTGGCTTGGATGCATATTTTAAGTGGTTCATATAATCTCCGATTTTATGATGCTAAAAAAAGATAGCACCGCCACCTTTACAAATTGTCACGAACCACACATTCTCCACTCCTGTTCCCGAATCAAAATTGACATTTGGTGTTTCATTTTACCCATTGGATGTATCTGTACCCATTTGATGCAGTGATCAGAATATAGTGGCTATATCCAGGAAAGCCAAAGTTCCAAAAGCTGGGCCTACAATAGTGTATTAGAGATCAATCAAGTGCTGCAAGAAAGACCTAGTTAAGCTGTAGCTGGCCCAGAACAGAGTCATGTGTCTTGCTCTTCATTGCAATCAGAGGGCTAATATGAATACTATGTGTGCCAGTCTCTCTGGGCAAAGAGTTGAGGAAAGACTGACTGCGTCACTTCTTGTTTTTATAAGAATTATTAAAAGTGTTGGAAATTCTAAATTGTTTGCGTAGTCTGACACACACACTTACCCTACCAAACATGCGACCAAGGATCTTTTCACAGTCCCCAGGTCCAGAACAAATTCAAGTATATGCACTGTACAGTAATATACAGAGAAATGAGTACATGGAACTTCGTTCCATCTTATAAAGCACAAGTGAACAGCAAACCTAGTTTCAAAAAAAAAATTAAGCAGCACCACACGGCACAAAGCCTCTCCCCCATGTGACCTACTTGTTGCGTGTATGTATTGACATATACACTACTGTTCAGAAGTTTAGGGTCACTTAGAAATGTCCTTGTTTTTGAAAGAAAAACACATATTTTGTCCATAAAAATAACATAACATTTATCAGAAATACAGAAATGTTGAGCCTGTAATCGAACCCACAAATGCTGCTGCTAGAGATACTCAACTAGTCTAAAGATGGCCAATTTTACTGCTTCTTTAATCAGAACAACAGTTTTCAGCTGTGCTAGCATGTTTAAAAAAGTGTTTTCTAATGATCAATTAGCTTTTTAAAATGATAAACTTGGATTAGCTAACACAACATGCCATTGGAACACAGGAGTGATGGTTGCTGATAATGGGCCTCTGTACGCCTATGTAGATATTCCAAAAAACATCAGCTGTTTCCAGCTACAATAGTCATTTACAACATTAACAATGTCTACACTGTATTTCTGATCAATTTTATGTTATTTTAATGGACAAAAAATATGCTTTTCTTTAAAAAACAAGGACATTTCTAAGTGATCCCAGTGTATGTGTTACTGATAGATGCACACACACACACACACACACACACACACACACACACACACGCACAATATGTTCATGTTTTTAAATGTACTGTATGTAAATTGTCAAGTCTTTTGCCTGTAATGTATTTTTCGTTAAGTGTCGGTAGATTAGGGCCTAATTCATTTATTTCAAATGACTGACTTCCTTATACGAACTGTAACTCAGTAAATTATTTAAAGGAATCAAATGAAATAAATGTTTCTTTAAAATATGTTTTGAATATCACTTGTAATTAAAACAAGGCGTCGGCTAATGGATCTTGATCAATAAAATAAAATGCATTGCAAGAAATGCATAATTATTAAGGGGTTAATATTATAGGCTGTGTCACAGGTTATAGACTTAGTCAGTTTTCACATTTCATTTCGGCTACAATTCCATTTAACCCATCGGAACAGTACAGTTGAGGTGCCATTTTGATGTCCCCTTCTTGTGACTGTTGAATTTGCATAGTGTCTCACAATCATCGCACATCAAACAGACGGCACTGCTGTCATCCTGTTTATTACACCCATCTCTTTCCCAAACGTTAGACCACTGTTCTGGCCCTCCTTTCTATTTGTTTTTAACTCTTAGTGCTTTGACACGGACTGAAATAAACACAGCAGAAAAACAGAAACGTCTCTTTCTCAGGACCCTGTCTTTCAGAGGTAATTTGTAAAAATCCAAAATAACCTCACAGATCTTCATTGTAAAGGGTTTAATAAACACTGTTTCCCATGCTTGTTCAACGAAACATAAATAATTAATGAACATGCACCTGTAAGCTGTTAAGACACTAACAGCTTACAGACGGTAGGCAATTAAGGTCACTGTCATGAAAACTTAGGACACTAAAGAGGCCTTTCTACTGACTTCGTCATCCCAAGATGGCCGTATATAGATATATTTACAACTTTTTTTTCACATACATTTTTAATTTTCCAAAAACTCATCTTCAGAACACTCTCCTGCAATCCGCTTCACCAATTTATATTTATATAAAAAAGTATTATTTACCTCAGATCTGTAATCCTCCGAGAGGCTAGCCAGAAATTAGCCAGAAGCTAGCCGGAGCTAGCCAGCTAGCCAGAAGCTGGTCCAGAAGCTACTCTGAAGCTGGTTCAGAAGCTAGTTATCTTATTTACTGGCTAATCGTTAGTACTCAGCTAACCACGGTTTGTGGTCATCGGCTGTCCTTTGGCTCGAGAATCTATCGGCAGTTTTGTACGGCGCGGTGCAGCGCAGCGCGGCTCGGAACGGAACATACCGGATTTCGGCCGCTGGCTCTGGACATCCATACCTGGATCTCACAGCTAGCTAGCTGCTATCCGTGTGACTATCGGCTTTCGTCGATTCCGGAGCTAACATCAATTGTTCCGGAGCTAGCCAGCTGAAGAGTTCCATCAATCACTCCTGGGCTGCAGTCACCTATCCGGACCCGTTTTGCTGCCTACGCGGAGCCCCACCGGGCCTTCACAGCTGGACTGCCGACGTTGTCTACCCGAGGGAATTGTCCGGCTGGCTCCTCCGGCGCAACGTTGCCTGGGCGCCCATCTGCGGCCTGCTAGCCGTTGGCTATCTTATCGGCTGCTATCTGAATTAGACAATCTGACAATTTTTATTTTATTTGTATTTATTTATTTTTCTTCTTGGGCCTCTAGAACTATATCTATTGTTTTTATTTTTGTTGTTGTTGTGTGATTTGGATTAATCCCCTCTACCACACGGAAACCCACTAATCTACTGACGGAACGCAAGAGTTGGCTAATAACAGACCTCCATCCTATGCTAGCTTGCTCCTATGCTAGCTTGCTACCGATTTAGCTGTCTAAATCGCCGTGACCCCCAACCAACCTCTCCACTCACTGGACCCTTTTGATCACTCGAGTGAGCATGCCTCTCCTTAATGTCAATATGCCTTGTCCATTGCTGTTCTGGTTAGTGTTTATTGGCTTATTTCACTGTAGAGCCTCTAGTCCTGCTCATTATACCTTATCCAACCTATTAGTTCCACCACCCACACATGCAATGACATCTCCTGGTTTCAATTATGTTTCTAGAGACATTATCTCTCTCTTCATCACTCAATACCTAGGTTTAACTCCACTGTATTCACATCCTACCTTACCTTTGTCTGTACATTATACCTTGATGCTATTTTATCGCCCCCAGAAACCTCCTTTTACTCTCTGTTCCAGACGTTCTAAACGACCAATTCTTATTGCTTTTAGCCGCACCCTTATTCTACTCCTACTCTGTTCCTCTGGCGATGTAGAGGTGAATCCAGGCCCTGCAGTGCCTAGCTCCACTCCTATTCTTTTGACGACTTCTGTAACCGTAATAGCCTTGGTTTCATGCATGTTAACATTAGAAGTCTCCTCCCTAAGTTTGTTCTATTCACTGCTTTAGCACACTCTGCCAACCCGAATGTTCTAGCTGTGTCTGAATCCTGGCTTAGGAAGACCACCAAAAATTCAGACATTTTAATTCCAAACTACAACATTTTCAGACAAAATAGAACTGCCAAAGGGGGCGGTGTTGCAATCTACTGCAAAGATAGCTTGCAGAGTTCTGTCCTACTATCCAGGTCTGTACCCAAACAATTTGAACTTCTACTTTTAAAAATCCACCTCTCTAAAAACAAGTCTCTCACCGTTGCCGCCTGCTATAGACCACCCTCTGCCCCCAGCTGTGCTCTGGACACCATATGTGAACTGATTGCCCCCCATCTATCTTCAGAGCTTGTGCTGCTAGGCGACCTAAACTGGAACATGCTTAACACCCCAGCCATACTACAATCTAAACTTGATGCCCTCAACCTCACAAATTATCAATGAACCTACCAGGTACCTCCCCAAAGCCTTAAACACGGGCACCCTCACAGATATCATCCTAACCAACTTGCCCTCTAAATACACCTCTGCTGTTTTCAACCAAGATCTCAGCGATCACTGCCTCGTTGCCTGCATCCGAAATGGGTCAGCGGTCAAACGACCTCCACTCATCACTGTAAAATGCTCCCTGAAACACTTCAGCGAGCAGGCCTTTCTAATCGACCTGGCCGGGGTATCCTGGAAGGATATTGATCTCATCCCATCAGTAGAGGATGCCTGGATATTTTTTTTAAATGCCTTCCTAACCATCTTAAATAAACATGCCCCATTCAAGAAATTTAGAACCAGGAACAGATATAGCCCTTGGTTCTCCCCAGACCTGACTGCCCTTAACCAACACAAAAACATCCTATGGCGTTCTGCATTAGCATCGAACAGCCCCCGTGATATGCAGCTGTTCAGGGAAGCTAGAAACCATTATACACAGGCAGTTAGAAAAGCCAAGGCTAGCTTTTTCAAACAGAAATTTGCTTCCTGCAACACTAACTCAAAAAAGTTCTGGGACACTGTAAAGTCCATGGAGAATAAGAACACCTCCTCCCAGCTGCCCACTGCACTGAAGATAGGAAACACTGTCACCACTGATAAATCCACCATAATTGAGAATTTCAATAAGCATTTTTCTACGGCTGGCCATGCTTTCCACCTGGCTACTCCTACCCCGGTCAACAGCACTGCACCCCCCACAACAACTAGCCCAAGCCTTCCCCATTTCTCCTTCTCCCAAATGTGCTCAGCTGATGTTCTGAATGAGCTGCAAAATCTGGACCCCTACAAATCAACCGGGCTAGACAATCTGGACCCTTTCTTTCTAAAATGATCTGCCAAAATTGTTGCCACCCCTATTACTAGCCTGTTCAACCTCTCTTTCGTGTCGTCTGAGATTCCCAAAGATTGGAAAGCAGCTGCGGTCATCCCCCTCTTCAAAGGGGGTGACACTCTTGACCCAAACTGCTACAGACCTATATCTATCCTACCATGCCTTTCTAAGGTCTTCGAAAGCCAAGTCAACAAACAGATTACCGACCATTTCGAATCTCACCATACCTTCTCTGCTATGCAATCTGGTTTCAGAGCTGGTCATGGGTGCACCTCAGCCACGCTCAAGGTCCTAAATGATATCTTAACCGCCATCGATAAGAAACATTACTGTGCAGCCGTATTCATTGATCTGGCCAAGGCTTTCGACTCTGTCAATCACCACATCCTCATCGGCAGACTCGACAGCCTTGGTTTCTCAAATGATTGCCTCGCCTGGTTCACCAACTACTTCTCTGATAGAGTTCAGTGTGTCAAATCGGAGGGTCTGCTGTCCGGACCTCTGGCAGTCTCTATGGGGGTGCCACAGGGTTCAATTCTTAGACCGACTCTCTTCTCTGTATACATCAATGAGGTCGCTCTTGCTGCTGGTGAGTCTCTGATCCACCTCTACGCAGACGACACCATCTGTATACTTCTGGCCCTTCTTTGGACACTGTGTTAACAACCCTCCAGGCAAGCTTCAATGCCATACAACTCTCCTTCCGTGGCCTCCAATTGCTCTTAAATACAAGTAAAACTAAATGCATGCTCTTCAACCGATCGTTACCTGTACCTACCCGCCTGTCCAACATTACTACTCTGGACGGCTCTGACTTAGAATACGTGGACAACTACAAATACTTAGGTGTCTGGTTAGACTGTAAACTCTCCTTCCAGACCCATATCAAACATCTCCAATCCAAAGTTAAATCTAGAATTGGCTTCCTATTTCGCAACAAAGCATCCTTCACTCATGCTGCCAAACATACCATTGTAAAACTGACCATCCTACCAATCCTCGACTTTGGCGATGTAATTTACAAAATAGCCTCCAATACCCTACTCAACAAATTGGATGCAGTCTATCACAGTGCAATCCGTTTTGTCACCAAAGCCCCATATACTACCCACCATTGCGACCTGTACGCTCTCGTTGGCTGGCCCTCGCTTCATACTCGTCGCCAAACCCACCCATGTCATCTACAAGACCCTGCTAGGTAAAGTCCCCCCTTACCTCAGCTCGCTGGTCACCATTGCATCTCCCACCTGTAGCACACGCTCCAGCAGGTATATCTCTCTAGTCACCCCCAAAATCAATTCTTTCTTTGGCCGTCTCTCCTTCCAGTTCTCTGCTGCCAATGACTGGAACGAACTACAAAAATCTCTGAAACTGGAAACACAACTCCCTCACTAGCTTTAAGCACCAACTGTCAGAGCAGCTCACAGATTACTGCACCTGTACATAGCCCACCTATAATTTAGCCCAAACAACTACCTCTTTCCCTACTGTATTTAATTTATTTATTTATTTTGCTCCTTTGCACCCCATTATTTTTATTTCTACTTTGCACATTCTCCCATTGCAAATCTACCATTCCAGTGTTTTACTTGCTATATTGTATTTACTTTGCCACCATGGCCTTTTTGCCTTTACCTCCCTTATCTCACCTCATTTGCTCACATCGTATATAGACTTGTTTATACTGTATTATTGACTGTATGTTTGTTTTACTCCATGTGTAACTCTGTGTCGTTGTATGTGTCGAACTGCTTTGCTTTATCTTGGCCAGGTCGCAATTGTAAATGAGAACTTGTTCTCAACTTGCCTACCTGGTTAAATAAAGGTGAAATAAATAAAAAACTTTGAAAAACACCAAAAGATAGATGCCCAGGGTCTCTGCTCATCTGTGTGAATGTGCCTTTGGCATGCTGCAAGGAGGCATGAGGACTGCAGATGTGGCCAGGGCAATAAATTGCAATGTCTGTTCTGTGAGACGCCTAAGACAGCGCTACAGGGAGACAGGACAGACAGCTGATTGTCCTCGCAGTGGCAGACCACGTGTAACAACAACTGCACAGGATCGGTACTTCCGAACATCACACCTGCGGGACAGGTACAGGATGGCAACAACAACTGCCCGAGTTACACCAGGAAATCACAGTCCATCAGTGCTCAGACTGTTCGCAATTGGCTGAGAGAGGCTGGACTGAGGGCTTGTAGGCCTGTTGTAAAGGCAAGTCCTCGCCAGACATCACCAGCAACAATATCGCCTATGGGCACAAACCCACTGTCGCTGGACCAGACAGGACTGGCAAAATGTCCACCCCTGGCTTTGTCTAACGAGGGGTGATGGTCGGAGTCGCGTTTATCGTCGAAGGAATGAGTGTTACACCGAGGCCTGTACTCTGGAGAGGGATTGATTTAGAGGTGGAGGGTCCGTCATGGTCTGGGGCGGTGTGTCACATCATCATTGGACTGAGCTTGTTGTCATTGCAGGCAATCTCAATGCTGTGAATTGCAGGGAAGACATCCTCCTCCCTCATGTGGTACCCTTCCTACAGGCTCATCCTGACATGATCCTCCAGCATGACAATGCCACCAGCCATACTGCTCATTCTTTGCGTGATTTCCTGCAAGACAGGAATGTCAGTGTTCTGCCATGGCCAAAGAAGAGCCCGGATCTCAATCTCATTGAGCACGTCTGGGACCTGTTGGATCGGAGGGTGAGGGCCAGGACAATTTCCCCCAGAAATGTCTGGGAACTTGCAGGTGCCTTGGTGGAAGAGTGGGTTAACATCTCACAGAAAGAACTGGCAAATCTGGTGCAGTCCATGAGGAGGAGATGCACTCTAGTACGTAATGCAACAGGTGGCCACACCAGATACTGACCCCCCCCCCTCCCCCTTTGTTCAGGGACAAATTATTCCATTTCTGTTAGTCACATGTCTATGGAACTTGTTCAGTTTATGTCTCAGTTGATGAATCTTGTTATGTTCATACAAATATTTACACGTGTTAAGTTTGCCAGTGCTAAATTTGGGTCCCGGTACCTTTTATATTTAGGTGCAGGAATTCTTCAATATTTTTTAGATAATGTTCTATAGGAGGTGCAAGCAGAATAACATTTGAGGTGCCGGTAATCAGTTACGGTGAGCTCCTGCCTAAGTCAATTTCACTGTCTACTCTCCATTTCGCAGCTTTTCTCATATTGAATTTAACTCTGGCATTGTCCTTTTTTGCCTGAGTCGATCAACGTTAACTTTTTCTACGCAAGATAACAAAAGCATTTGGTAACTGGTGTGTATTTGGCACGCTACAGTTAGGCCCTAAAGCTTAGGCTTAGGCTACGCACTAATGGCAGACCAAATTTTTGGGGAAAAAAAATAGGAAATGTAGCCTTTTGATATGAATTGCACAATAATTATACATTCCTGGATTTTTTTTAATGCATTGTTTTCGCTCTTTTATTCAACCCGCCCCTCCACCCACCAATATTTCATGACTCTAAACCCACCCACCCTGAGGATATACACTGAACAAAAATTGTTTTAAAATATGGCATGCTGACTGCAGGAATGTCCACCAGAGCTGTTACCAGAGAATGTAATGTTCATTTCTCTACCAATTTGGCAGTATGTCCAACTGGCCTCACAACCGCAGACCATGTGTAATCACGCCAGTCCAGGACCTACACATCCGGCTTCTTCACCTGCGAGATTGTCTGAGACCAGGCCACCCTTGACAGCTGATGAAACGGAGGAGTATTTCTGTCTGTATTCCCCTTTTGTGGGGAATAACTCATTCTGATTGGCAGGTCCTGGATCCCCAGTGGGTGGGCCTATGCCCTCCCAGGGCCACCATGGCTCCCAGGGCCACCAGGCTGCCCCTGCCTTGTCATGTGAAGTCCATAGATTAGCGCCTAATTCATTTATTTCAAATGACTGATTTCCTTATACGAACTGTAACTCAGTAAATGATTTAAAATTGTTGCATGTTGCGTTTATATTTTTGTTCAGTATAATAATAATAATAATAATGATAATGATAATAATAATCATGATAACACAAACACACATGCACGCACGGACTCAAGCTCTCTCTCTCTCTCACACAGTTTCCTTGTCATCTTCCAAAGTATTCAGACTTGGGTGGACGTCGAATACGGACTTGTTTCACGGGTGACCTGGCTGCACACACAGGCACGAACACACACCAATGTATTCTAAAATATCAAGTATACATGCAGGTACATTAGGTGATGGAAGAATACATTAAATAACTATGAGATCTACAGGCTTCTTTCTCCCTCTCTCTCTCTCTTACTCCCTCTGCCTCTGTGTGGTCCTCGGATTATGGTTTATCGTTTCATCTAATGTATCAGATTTGCAGCCTGCCGTGCCAGCAACAGTAATTGAGACCTTAAACTCAGAACTTTAGCAGGGTAATCTGGGGTTCCTTTAGGGGTCAACTCCCTCCCTCAGAGAGGTCTCTTTCGCCTTCTCTCTCTCATGACTGACCTTACAAACTCACTCACTCTTCAAGCCTGTTGCATTAGCTTCCAAACTGTATTTTACCTGAGCATAGAACTCATAGCATAGCTTAATCTGTCCACTACTCACTTTCCAAAGACCAGCATTAGTCGCAAATGTTAGCTTCGGTGCGATCAGAGAGACAGGCGTGTCGTAAGCCTCTACTGCAAACATATAGGTTTTTCATTAAATAATTAATCCATCAATTTTTTTTCCACAATTTTGTTTATCTGATAATGTGTCAATAATTGTATAAAAATAAAAAATAAAAAAAACTTTTACCCCCCCACACCCAGACATTTGTTTGTTGCTTCAGATAAACACTGTGCAATAAAGGTGCTAAAATACCTATAAAATAATTTACAAAGTGAAATTTGGTAGAAAATATGTATAGAAATATAGTTGAAAATATGTTTCATTCGAGGCTCCTACACAAGCACAAATTTAAACACGCAAAACAATTGAATGTATATTTTCTGTTGCCTGAGGACAACGAGTCCTGTGCCTTTCTTTGGTCCTGGTGAGAGTATCCAGACTACCCAGCCTGGTTCTGAAAGACAGGGCCCTTACATGTAAAACTATCATCATTACATTGCACCAATTGGGCTCTGGTGGGGCCCTGTCATACCAAAGGGTGAATGATCTTAATGGACTTTGTAGCTCCGCCAGACAAAAACAAAACTATTTGCCATTAATGGAGGAATCTCATCCGCATGCTCATCTTTCATTTACAGTGTGTGTGTGTGTGTGTGTGCTCGCGCATGTGTGCGTGTGTGTGTGTGTGTGTGTGTGTGTGTGTGTGTGTGTGTGCATACGTGTGTGTGTGTGCTCGCGCATGTGTGCGTGCGCGTGTGTGCAAGTGCCATGGCACCTATTACAGACTTTACATTCTTAGGTGAGATGCTGGACTTTGTCAGAGTTGAGAAAAAGTGAGCCGTTAGATAAATAGTTCATCCGCGATCAGATTTCCCAATCAGATTGTTTTTCCCAAGTAACTGTTGCCATGTGTTTAATATCAGGTCAAATCTCTTCTAAATTACTTCATCACACTCAGTGAAATTTCTCCATTTTCACTTTCATGAAAGAATCAAAGAAATTATCTTCTTTCTGTTGTCTCTCAGTCTTAGTAGTAATTGCCATTTGACAACACTGAAAATACATTACCACATATGATGCAATGAATACTTTCTTAACACTTAATCTTTCTTAAAACTGCATTGTTGGTTAAGGGCTTGTAGGTAAGCATTTCACTGTAAGGTCTAACCTGTTGTATTCGGCACATGTGACAAACAAACATCGATTAGATTTGATTCCCCAGTTAAATTTATGATCAATCACCATAAACCAAGGGCGTAATGTTGTGTTGCATATTAAGGGGTTCTGAGTGAATGGGATCCAGTGTCAACACCCTTCTAGGGGTGTCCAGGGGCATTACTTTCAACTGTGTCAGCATGGGCAGTGCTCTCCCTCTCTCTGCTGACTGTCTCTGACCCCTTCCATGACAACCAAATTGAATCAGAATGTAGGCAACAAAATGTGTTATAGCAGTGGGATACAGTCAGCAAAGATGAGTTGAACTGATAGTGCCTTATAACTCAAAATCTCACCTGATGACCTGTTTGCCCTCTCACTGCCTAGACATGGGCGGTGCTCTTCCTTTCACCCTCTCTACTGCCTGTCCTTTACCCCTCTCATAATCATATGACCGAATACCATTATCATATGACAAAAATGGCTGTCCTAAACAATGATTGGTTACCCACATAAACAAATACTACAGTTTACTATAGAATACTACAGTACTTACTATATGATTCCATAGTAAACATAGTAAACTATAGTATACTGTAGAATACTATACTGCACGCTGCAGTACTACACACTGTAGTATACCTCGATCATGTGTAGAACTTACTATAGAATGTTGTAGTATACTGTAGAATAGTACAGTAAATACTACAGTACTATCTGCAAAAAAACAATTATAAATTCTACAGTATTGTCTGAAAAAACACTACTAATTGCATATACGATGCCCATTCCACTCCCCCATATCATAATTTGCCCACCCATAAGTGAGGGTGCCTACATGCTAAGGATAGACCATTTATTGTGTTCCCTACAGGTTACAGAAAAGAGCAGAAGCTCTGAACTACCATTTCAGACCCAAGTCCTACCGACCAACACCTGGAAAGTGTGCTCTTTTAGTATTTCTCCAGTAGTTTTCATCAAGGAGAAAGCCTCTACTTCTATGTCAAAGATAATAAAATAGTAGTAAATACTACAGTAATGTTTGCAAAAACACTGAAAATAACTGCTACAGTATACTACAGTTGGCAAAAAACGCTACAGTAAATACTACAGTATAGTACAGTACATTACAATCTACAAAACACAATTACTATAGCACATACTACAGTTTTATTTTACTACAGTATTTATACTAGTTAACTGTAAATATTGCAGTATACTACAGTAAATATTACATTAACTACTACAAAAAAGTCAACAAAACACTATAGTTAATATTATAATATTCATACCATAATATACCAACATTTTGTTCTAAATGTGGGTAGTTTATTAACATGAATTAGATTCTGCTTTTATTTCAAACATTATTTATTTACGGATGGAGGAGTCGGATGGAGGATCAGAGATTGATCTTAAAATCGAGGTTGCTGATGACGAATCTTCATCTCATTCTGATGTTGACTTCGTGCCTGCGCCTCCGATGCCTGAGCCTCGCCACAGAAACTATAGAACAGAGCCAACTGAGACAGTGATCCCAACAGTCACAGTGACACAGGAGTCTGGGAGGGACGGCACAGTTTGGGTAGAAAATGGTGACGAGAGCGCAGCCTTCCCAGAATATTCTCACAGAGAGAGCAGGCCCTTAACCTCACACAACAAGACAAATTGCGAGTGCACTCTTTGTTTATGTGACAAGCAGATGTTGCAGCACATCGGAGATTATACTGTCGCACATGCGCACAAGAAAAGGAAACAGTACGTGGGACACGTCTATGGACGAACTCAAAGCATTTATTGCACTCTTGTATGTCTGTGGGGCATACGGCGGAAAGAGCATGGATGTGGAATCATTTTGGTTTGATAGGTATGGAGTGGACTTTTTCCCGAGAAACCATGCCACGCAACCACTTCAGAGAGATTAAGCCACACCTGCGTTTTGATGACAAGGCGACAAGTCCAGTAAGAGTGCAGAACGGACAAGTTTGCCGCCGTCTCGGACACCTGGAAAAGTTTTATGAAGAATTGCATTAATTGTGACAAGCCAGCAGAAAACATAATTGTTGATGTTCTCCCAAACAAAGGTCAATACACTTATACCCAATACATGGCCAACAAACCGGACTAATTTGGAATTAAGTTTTGGTTAGCAACCGATGTCGAAACCAAGTACTTGCTCAATGGCTTTCCATATCTGGGGAAAGATGAAACCATACCAGCGGGTGAGCGCCTATCTGAGACTGTGATTTTGAGACTTGTGGAGCCTTGCATGGGCAAAGGCAGAAATGTGAACAACTTCTTCACATTGATTTCCATGGTAGATAAGTTGATTGCAAAGACGAGCCTGTTCGGAACAGTGAACAAACAGAGTCGGGAATTGCAGCCCTCTGTGTAAAACAACATACCAGCGGAGCTGTACTCCACATCAGTGATGGGGAGTGGTAAAGCAACACTCATAATGTACAGATGTAAAATAAATACAAGACTAAGATCGAATCCTACTACACCGGCTCTGAAGTGTCAGGGCTTGCAAACTATCATGGATTACAAAGGGAAACCCAGCCATGAAGTGCCCAGTGACACAAGCCTACCAGACAAGCTAAATGCCTTTTATGCTCGCTTCGAGGCAAGCAATACGGAAGCACGCATGAGAGCACCAGCTGTTCCGGACGATTGTCTCCATAGCCGATGTGAGCAAGACCTTTAAACAGTTCAACATTTACAAGGCCGTAAATTCAGACGGATTACCAGGACGTGTACTCAGAGCATGCGCGTGGACCAACTGGCAAGTGTCTTCACTGACGTTTTCAGCCTCTCCCTGACCGAGCCTGTAATTCCTAAATGTTTCAAGCAGACCACCATAGTCCCTGTCCCCAAGAAAGCGAAGGTAACCTGCATAAATGACTGCCACCCATAGCACTCGAGTCGGTAACAATGAAGTGCTTTGAAAGGCTGGTCATGGCTCACATCAACACCATCATCGTGGAAACCCTAGACCCACTCCAATTCTCATACCTCCCCAACAGATCATACCTCCCCAACAGCAATCTCAATCGCACTCCTCACTGCCCTTTCCCACCTGGACAAAAGGAACACCTATGTGAGAATGCTGTTCACTGACTACAGCTCAGCGTTCAACACCATAGTGCCCACAAAGACCCTGGGACTAAACACCTTCTACAACTGGATCCTGGGCTTCCTGATGGTCCGCCCCAGGTGGTAAGGGTAGGTAACAAAACATCTGCCACGCTGATCCTCAACACGAGGGCCTCTCAGAGGTGCGTGCTTAGTCTCCTCCTGTACTCCCTGTTCACTCACGACTGCGTGGCCACGCACGACTCCAACACCATCATTAAGTTTGCTGATGACACAACAGTTGTAGGCTTGATCACTGACAATGATGAGACAGCCTATGGGGAGGAGGTCAGAGGCCTGGTGACGTGACCAAGACAAAGGAGCTGATCGTGGACTACAGGAAAAGGAGGGCAGAACACGCACAAATTCTCATCAACAGGGCTGTAGTGGAGCAGGTTGAGAGTTTGAAGTTCCTTTGTGTCCACATCACCAACAAACTATCATGGTACAAACACACCAGTGTGAAGAGGGCACGGCAACTCCTTTTCCCTATCAGGAGACTGAAAAGATTTGGCATGGGTCCCCAGATCCTCAAAAAGTTCTACAGCTGCACCGTCGAAACCATCCTGACCGGTTGCATCACCGCCTGCTATGGTAACTGCTCGGCATCCGACCGTAAGGCACTGCAGAGAGTTGCCATCAAGAACCTATATACTAGGCTGTGTCAGGGAAAGGCCCACAAAATTGTCAAAGACTCCAGCCACCCTAGTCACAGACTGTTCTCTCCGCTACCGCATGGTAAGCAGTACCCGTGCGCCAAGTCTAGTACCAAAAGGCTATTTTTTTTTTTTTATGTCAGTAGACTTAGTAAATATTTTCTTAACTCTATTTCTTGAACTGCATTGTTGGTTAAGAGCTTGTAAGTACTTGACCCTAAGACTGTTGTATTTGGCGCATGTGACAAAAAAAAAAAGATTTGATTTCACTCGGAATTAAACTCTTTTTACACAATTTTATCTCATCACCAATAGTTCACTAGTTACACAACAACATAGGAAGTACTTACGAGCGCTCGTGAATATAATTATCTCTCCACAGCAAACACCACAAAGAGAAAGGAAGAGACAGCGGGTAGTGGAACTGGTGATTTATTACTGCAGACCAAAGCAATACATCACAAATCGATGAAAATGGAAAGAGAGGAGAAATTGCATGGTTTTATGTTGTTTCACTTTTACCACAAACGAGTGTATTTGGCAGTGGTGGGATCCAATCATAAAATGAGGAAATGAGGAGCACTCTGGTGAAATGTTTACTTACAAGCCCTTAACCAACAATGTAGTTGAATTAAAGAAAAATAAGTGTTAAGTAAAAATTGTATAAATAAAAAATAAAAGTAACAAATAATTACAGAGCAGCAGTAAAATAACAATAGTGAGGCTCTATTACAGGGGGTACCGGTACAGAGCCAATGTGCTGGGGCACCGGTTAGTCAAGGAAATCCAGGTAATATGTACATGTAGGTAGAGTTAAAGTGACGATGCATAGATAATAAACAGAGAGTAGCAGCAGCAAAAAGGGGGGGGGGGGGGCAGCAATGTAAATAGTCTGGGTAGCCATTTGATTAGCTGTTCGGGAGTCTTATGGCTTGGGGGTAGAAGCTGTTTAGAAGCCACTTTGGGGATTTTTTTTCTCCAATCAATCAAACTCATCATGTTATATTATTGAGGGTTAGGTCGAATTGACCTGTTTCTAATATTGTCTCCCCCTCCTTGCAAGTTTTGCGCCTGCCATGAACTCAAAGACATTAACTGGTAAAGCTTCCCCCTTTTCACAGCTAAGCCACAACATTACCATAACAAGGTACAGCTTTGGGCAATGCAGTCTTGTAACTGACTGGATATATTTTTACATTACAATGACAATTGTAGTCTTTCTCCATCCCTGAATGCCAGCAGCTTGGCTCATCTTGTACTCTATTGACACTGAAACACAAAATCTACTATTGGAATCGCAGCCAGTAAAAGCCTTGCAACGCTAAAAGACTAGCAACGCTAAAAGACTAGCAATTTATCTCACCAAAGAACATGTGCATAGCCATACACTGACATGGCGTCAACAAAACAAAACACACTGTCCTCTTTCATACAGCCCGCACAACTGATTGACTGGGGCATTGAGATGTCAAAGTTTCAACATTTCACCATAAGAAAGTCAAAAAGCCAGGCAGCTCGTGCTCTGGTCCAATAAAGACCTCACGTCCACTTGTTAGGCCACAGCTGGTTGGCCATCATTAATAAGCTGGATAAAGAGCTTGTTGTGTGGGGTCGGGTTGGTCGGGCTGGGGAGGAGGGTGAGGAGAGGGTGGTGTCACAGCGACAGTGTTATGGCTTGTCACTGTGGACTCAACTTTGGGGCCACATGAATATGTGTGGAGGCTGGGGCAGCTGAATGCAATGCAGCTGGGGCTAAGGCTGGCTGGGCTGTGTTGGGTGACAATAGGTGTGGGAAGGCACCAGTCCCATCCACCCCCGGGATAAGGCCATCTTTGTTGGCCACAGGTGCCCGCTGGCTCTGCACCACTAAGGCATCCTGGAGGCATTGTGCACTCTGGTTAATTATGCATGCGCTGCAACAATTAAAGTCTTGAGTTTCCTGTCAGACCTCTGAGAAATGGAGGGAAAACACAGAACCGTCTACAGCCGGTCTGTTACAGAGCCAAGTGTGTGTGTGTGTGTGTGTGTGCGCGCGTGCGTGTGTGCATGCGCGTGTGTGTGCCATGACTCTGAAAAAGTTTAACACAGTTTTAGAAAAAAAGAGGTTCAATGAAAGGGGTTGTACAAGAAGCGAATATTGCATGTGTGTTGTGTCTCAACTATGCTGTTGCCAGATATTATTGCCAACTAAGGCTTGTACTAATAATTAGAATATAAAAAGGATGGTTAAAACAGCCAGTGATATAAGCAATGAAAGACATCTGACCAAGATTTATTTTAGCTGCATCACATCACATTTACTCAAAGACAAAAACAATAAAAAATAAAATAAATGCATTCAGGAGAAAAGTTGCTGAGTCGTTTGTTTAAAAAAAAAGGGGGGGGGGTCACTGAAAAAAAGAAAAAAAGAAACATGTTTGATTTAAAAAAAAGTTGCTTCCCTGTTTTTGCTTTGCGGTCCTCAGAATGAGCGTCGGCACCCGGCCTTGAATGGCTGCATTCATGCAGGAGGAGTCAGGGTGAACTTCTGTTGAATGACCTCCTCTCTGATGCGCCCGTGCTTTTTACGCCAAGTAGATTTACATTCCCACCATCAACACTTCGACCCACCTAACCTCACTTCTTCACTCCTTCTCTCACCCCCCACTGGGTTTGGGCAGTTGGCCATCCCCCCTCCATCCCTGCTTGGCCTTAACCCCTCCTCCTCCTCAGGTTCAGGCCACATCTAGGACCAGGAGGCTGGCCAATGATGAAAGGCATAACATCCCTCTCCTGTGACAGGTTAGGTTTCAAAAGGAATGCCAGCAGAGGTCTCGTACGACTCAGCCGTCCCACCACCGGACCACCAGCCCCTCAGCAAAGTCTGTTTGTTTGCTGAGGGTGGAAAAATGTGTACCGTGGGTGGTGCCGGCAGGTTTTAGTTCGGTCAACGTTTGATACAGTGTCTATTTTAATCCGAAATGAATAGCTTTCGAATGACATTCTCTTAGATTAATTCATTAGCCAAATTAAATCATATATATTGAGGTATTGCTTCTGAAGGAAATGAAATGCTGCGAAATGCAGCAAAAACAAGAGAGGTCTTGTTTTTTTCAAGGTTTGTCATCAGGGAGATTTTAATGCTGCTTCTAGGTGGGCTGCAAATGGAATACGAGTGGTCAGTTGATTTGTTGTCCTAAGTTTTGCAAAAGTTTACCGAGGTGGAAGCAAAATGATTGCAATTTTTCATAGGAAATAGAAGTAATTGCTATGGGCTGCAGCCACCAGGCATCTTTCAGGTGCAAAGCAGTTGTAAATATGTCTTATTAAATCCATAATTATGCTACGTGTAAATCCGGGAACCACACAGTCTCAAAGGTTACCACTTGTGAACCAAGGGACTCCACCGTTGTCCGTGAAGGCCAACCCCGACCACACAAAACAGACATTCAATGAAAGCCTACTCAATTAATTTGTGAGGGAGTTTATTGAAGACATGGAAGGTAAGGACTAGGAGCTCCACAAATTCTGTAGTGGCAACGGGCCGATGTTAAGTGTACTTTCTGGGGAGGAATAAGACCCACATCTTTACCTCCCTCTCGGCTAGAGCGAGTCAAGGACCATTTACACTGGTTTTAATGAGCATCAAGAGGGCACTGTCTGACTGAACAGCATGGGCCAGTACAAGAGAAGGGGGGAGGGAGGGAGGGAGGGAGGGAGGGAGGGCAGAGATACAAATGAGAGGAAGCAGTGTGTGTGAGAGAGAGAGCGAGAGAGAGAGCGAGAGAGAGAGAGAGAGAGAGAGAGAGAGAGAGAGAGAGAGACGGAGAGACAGAGAGATCCAGAATGAGAGGAAAGGTAGAGAGAGAAATGAGAGAGTGGGGGAGAGATGGTATGGCATTTGACACAGCGAGATGGCCACTCAAAGGAGTGGAAAAGTCACGAGAAAAAAAAGGTCATATGAGGCAAATTAAATATTCTGGCAAATACATAAGACTGTACTGTCACTGTAATGACAGTAATTTGGGGTATTATCAACAGTAAAATAGAATGTTGTGGGTAGGGAAAGAATTGGTGTATTTCAAATGGTACTGTAATTCCATCCCATAGAATACAGTACCGGACCATATCTTTGGAGCACCAAAAACCTTTTAACTACTGGTACTGTTGTTTCTGTCTTGTAAACACATTTTTAGGCGTGCCTTGTAAGAGGCTATATTTGTTGCACCTGTGAGTGAGAATGCTGTACCAATTAACTCCTATCTGGTTATGGTGCCCGATCAATTTGTATTGGGGACAGATTGGAGTGACAGCGAGTTTTAAACCATCAATGGTTGAGCATTTTGCCATGTCATTTTGGTCTGTTTTTCCCTGTAGTTACTGCCAGTTTGGAAGTCTTTGTTAAGAGCTCTGGAAGTGGAGGTTATATAAAATACCAAATATTAAATAATATACCGTAATGTGTAAACTTGTTTTACCTAGCAGCCTACCTGCTTGCACCAATCCCTTCAAATTACAGTAAAATGCTGTAAAATACAAACATCCCCCTCAATACATTTAATTCATTCATTCTAATAGCGTTAGCATGTACTTTTTTACAGTATAATACAGTCAATTCTATGGTAATTCAATTCTGTGTGTTATTACACAGTACTTGCTGTGATATGTATTTATATTTTATGTATTTATATTACAGTAGGTGTACTGTAAAATTAAATACAGAATGTTACTTGCCACTGAGCTGCCTGTAAATTACTGTCAATTTCACAGTAACCCCTTTATAGTGTGATACAGGCAATATAGTTTCTTATTCAGCATAAAGATCAAGAAAAAAACAGATTACATTGAACGGATCACTGATCTGAATCTGCCATAGAACATCTGTGTCAAATTGCCATATCACATTTCAGGCTGAAATCCTTGATGTGGCTCTGAGAGGTCTGCATCACAGAGAGATGAAGGGGACCATCCCGTTCGTCCAGTCATCGCTGCACTGCATGAGTCCTGACCTGTGACCCTAACCCTGTGACCCTGTCTGACTCCAGCCTCCAGCCACCTAGCTGCTAGGACCTAGCTGGTCACAGTGCATAAAAGAACAGTGGTTGGACCTTAGCGTCTGGCAGGGGGAGTTAGTCACTGGCCAAGAACAAGAGATGAGGATTAGACACGGGAGGGGTAGAGTGGCCGGATCAATGGATGTAGAGAAGCACCCTGCTGGGAGGGGAGGTTGAGGAGCACTGGATGTGACTGCTTGTACCCCCAGGTGCTCTAGCCTCTCCTCCTCCCCCTTCTTCACCTCACCTCACCTCACTTGGATGCCTAGGGCTTTATAGGCCAGCAGCAGACTGGTTTGATGGCTTGCCTGCTATACAAAGCGGGAGTGATCAACTGCAGGAGCTTTGGGCATTCCGTCTGTGTTGCTAGGCAATTTAAAGCCTGAAATATTTAGAAATTAGTAACCAATCACTTCTTTGTTGCTCCTTTTGCTGTTCAAAAGTAATACGCTTGCCACAATGCAGCTTCACCTACATAGCTCCAAACCCTCCCCTTCTCTCTCCCCACTCCCCTTTCCCATACACTCCTTACACACACCCCATTTCCCTCTGCTCCTGGTCACTTCCTGTTTCGCCTGGGCTAGGTGAAGCAGAGCACCGGAGACTCTAATGTCACTGAGGAGGTGACTGCTGAGATCACCAGCAGGGACTTCGATGTCCCCTAGATGACTATGGGTAATTATGAAGTTGTTACCAGCGGAGACCCTAACAGGGAAAACCTCATCCATTACAGGCCAGAGCTGTGGTTAGTCATGTGGCCGGCATTGGTACAGCTTATAGCACCTTCTTCATTACATTGCTGGTGAGAACCATACCAAGAATAGGGCAGGTGTTAACGACAAGCTCAAGGAAAGTTCACTCATTACCAACGCATTACTTATGCATGTTCCTAACAATACCACAAGTGGTGTAGTATACGAAGTGTTTTATACAGTATACATGTCTACCTTTGGGCTCCGTCAAGAAAGACGTTGACCATCAGAGAGTAGAAGAATGGAAGGAGTGGGAGAGAAAGAGAAAAGAGAAGAGATGGAGAGGAGGTAGAGTCTGTACTTTGACTCTATCTGGCGTGTTTAGTCATATATCCACATCTTTAACCCTGGTCAGTGGTCTCCGCATAATGTTATCCACCCACGGGGCTGTTAGGACATGGACACATTAATGACACTTTTACTGGCCCTCTGAGATCCCCTTTCACTGAGGCGCTTGACCTCACCATTGTATTGCTGACAGAGACCATGTGGAGTGGACTATAGGAGTTCAAAAGGGCCCTAGGGAACTAAATGTCAGGTAAAACCTACTAATACATACTTGCCTGAAATTCTTCAAGATAAAAAAAAAATCTATTGTAATATCAAATTAGTGTACCGTAATATCAGCAATATCCTTTGCTCTATTTCATACCATGGCAATACAGAACAATCTGTCCTTTCTGTACAGTCACAGCAACATGGACTCACAGGTAGACGTAACATAGTAAACGAAAAAACGGGACACTCAAAAGAGTATTTTATGTTCCGTTTGGTATGGTATTTATTAAATTGTGGATGTCCATCATCCATTTCCATATAATATGTTAGGAATTACAATTGGGTTAGGGATTAAGTTTAGGGTTAAGGTTAGGAGTTAGGTTAAAAGGTTAAGGTTATGGTTAGGGGAAGGGTTAGCTAACATGCTAAGTAGTTGCAAAGTTGCTTATTAGCTAAAAACGTGAAGTTGCCGGTGATGAGTTTCAAACATGCAGCATTTAAGTAACCTTCTATCTTCTGTAACCATACCAAACGTAACATATCATACCAATTCCAGTGAACCAGATTTTTCATTTACTATGTTAGGTCTAGTCTATGAGACCAGCCTGGTCACAAAGAAAGAGTAACCAGAGGAGAAAACTATAAAAGGACATTAAATGCAATCAGTCCAAATTGAAAGTAATACACTTTACATTAACCTAGCCCACCACTCTGCGGTCTAATTGCTCTCAGGAGTCCGTTAGACCTGATGGCCACCGCTGTGGCAGCACAGCCCAAAATTGCATCATGATTTATGACAGATTGTGTTTTCCACAGACCGTATCCAGCCCTGAAAGCATAACCTGTCCACACCACGCGGGCGCGGCAGGTAAACAATGGTGGGCCTGTGACAGGGTCACGGTCCTCTCTCTCTGGCCGGCCCTGGTGGAGGGCTGGAGGGCTGCTATCTGATCAGCTGGGCCACTTACCCTGGGCTCTGTGGGGACGGCTGTTTATGCCCTGGACCCTGCAGTCATAATAAGCCACCCGCATAAATAATCTGCTCCGTTCTTTGGAAATATCCCCGAGTCAATTAGGAGGAGCTGTGCTCTCTCTCTCTCACTCTCTCTATCTCTCAATCTCGTAGGGCGATCTGCCTGGTCGCTGCTCTTAAGTAGCCTCTTATATGGTTGCGTGGACCACTAGTGTGTTGTCAACTTTATTCTCTCTTTCTCGGAGTTGAGTGGAATGGTGCATGCATGTGATCTTGTGTGGGTGATTGTGCGTGTGTGCACTATCGTGCATGTGTTTGTCCGTGTGTGTGCAACATGGTAATGGAATTGACCTGGCAGCCGTCCCACTCAGGACATTTGACCTTATGGAGTTTTTTTTCTCGTTTTTGTTGCAGCGTGTTTTTTTCAGACTCACTCTTTTCCCTTAGCAGAGGCTAAAAGGCTCAAAAGGGTGGAAAGCAAAATATTTTCTTAAGTCTCCTGGACGCCAGGTTGCATAAAAGGTTCCAAAGCCGTTTGCATCAAACCTCAATGGTTGAAACCACAAATTCTGTTTTTGTAGCCATAAAACTGCCCCCACCAAAAAAAAAAAATTTCCATTCAGTTGATTCTTATAAATTTAAATGAACTGAAAAAAAATTTGGGTTTACTCCCAAAAGGAAAACATTGAGTTAAATATATTATACGTGTGTGTGTGTGTGAGTGTGAGTGTGAGTGTGAGTGTGAGAGAGAGAGAGAGAGAGAGAGAGAGAGAGAGAGAGTGTATGCGTGTCCATGTGTGTCTGAGTGTGTGTGCAGGAACATGTGTTTGTGTGTGGGTGGGTGCTTGTGAGATAGTGAGAGATAAAGACGTGCTCTCTATAAATGTTTTAACGTGTGGGGTTCAAACACATTTCTGAGGGTGGATTTGGACAAATTGTAATTATTTATTAATTATGTTTAATTTAATAATGATCTTTGTTCGTTATTCAATCTACTGCTTCAATCTTCAGAAACCAAATGAGCCACAAATCTTCCACCCTTACAGACATCATAAAAAATATGTCCCATCATACTTGTTCAAAAGCTGCATCGACACCCGCCACTTTGAGGACGTCTCCGTGGAAGTGACCTCAGGGGGAAGAGGTCACGTTCCGGGGTCAGGGTCACGTTGTAGCTTCAAGGCGACTCCTCCCTAGTCTTTGTGCTGTGAGGGTCCCGACAATGGCCTGGGCAGCACATGTTAGCACTGATCAGAGATCTGCACTCTGGGGCTCTTTGAGACACAGAATATAATAAAAAAGAGGGTCCTTGTTTACAGATGCAGCCTCTTCGTTGATGTCTCTTTGGTCTGGTCTTTGGATCAGGGGATGCGGTTGTTCAGTGTCCTGGCACCCGCATCTCCTCCCCATTCCCTGGGCAATGCAGTTCAGTGGAGCAGGTCAGTGATTACAGGTGTGTATTTACAGGATGGTCTGAGCACAGTAATTGCAGGTTATCGAACCTGTCGTGGAGGAGATGGATGAGGAGGAAAGGGGACTTCCTTTAACATCTTATATCTTGATCAGCCAGTCAGGAATAATAGCTCATGATTTGCATACTGTAGATATGTCAGTCATTTTACGCATCAGGGAATGTCCTCCAGATACAGTAGGTTTAACAGCCGTGGGTTCCCTCTCAAATTACCAATAGCCAAGCACAAACTGCAACGAAAGAAATGTATAAACCTCAATCCCTTTTTCTTATACAGTATGAACCACAAGCTTGACTTTCCCGACAACAGCAGCAGCTAAGCTCCACTGAATAAAGTTCAGAGGCATGTGGCATATGGCATTCTAAAGGTCAGTGCTCAGATCAAGAACCTACAGTATAGTACTAGTAATTGCTCTCTGTGTGTGTGTGTGTGTGTGTGTGTGTGTGTGTGTGTGTGTGTGAGTGCGTGTGCGTGCAGCCAGGTCACCCGTGATACAAGTCAGTATTTGACGTTCATCCAAAGGACGTCGGGAGATGACTTGGAAACTGGCCAGTAGGGGCAACAGTGTGTTACCTTAAAGTAGATTTTGGTTTTGATAGGGTGTTGTGGATAGGGACGGCGGATGGTTGCAAGCCTCTTGCATGTTCGAATCCAGGGATAGAAAGTTGTTTTTGATATTTTTGTTTTAACCCTTTGACACGTACCAACAAACGGGTGTGATCATTCTATAGTAGTCCCTGCAGCGTACACTCAAACCGGTGTGATTAGAACGCTTATTTATAACATCCAGTTTCGATTGACGCAACAGTCCGACTTTGAACTGGCCACACAGTTTTTTCACGTAAACATTTTGCACACACACAGTCCTCACGAAGTATGTCCTGAATATGATCAGTTTATTTTTGGATGCAATGTTCAGACATTCACAGAACTAGCGACAGCATAAAACAATCATCCAAACTGAGGAAATATTGACATAACGCAAGAGGTCATATTTAGCTAACTCTCGGCTGACAGGAACCACAATCTGAACTAGCTAATAGCAATTGCTATTTACAATTTATCACATCACGGGTGAGCTCACCCGTGGGTAGTTTGTGAGCGCCACCATGTTTGTTTTTCCGCATCAACCAAAGATAAGAAGAGGAGACCAGATAAGTTTGGTCTATTTGCAGTATGCATGTTGAAGGGGGTGTGTTGTCTACGATCATTGACTTCCCTCCATTCACCTCAGGAAGATTACTCGAAAGATTTGTGAACCATTCCTTCACCTCATTATAACATTTTTGGTCTGGACGTTTCCGTGACACGCAGAATGCCTTGTATAATGTCAACAAACATGGCGCCACACATAGCTGGCAAATAGCTTAGCAGTAGGTCATCATAATCAGAACAATCTTCAAAAAAGTATTTTACACACATCATAGGTGTCCATTACAATCTATGCAGTAACCGGAATACATTATTTGTCACCAGTACTTGAAAACATTATGCTCCATACATACATACTGTATGTATACATACATACCATACATACATACTGCTACAGGAGAAACAACAACACAATATACAGAAAATAAGGCACCTACTTTGATAGGAAAGCACCCAAAGTTATTATTTGTAAGGAAAACAACAATGAAGGCAATGCGAGCGCCAGCCAGAAAGAGTGTCAGCGCATGCAAGACTGCGCAAATGTATATATGCAAATGCCTACTTGATCTGCGAACACTGGGGAAGTGCTTGGGCTCTCCTCGAAGAGAGAAGTTTGTCCGGCTCAGTAAAGACTCACACATACATTTTACGCTACAGTGAAATGGGCTATTTCAATCTGAATTAATGAGGAGGCTGAACACACCTCAATTTAAACTGTTGATAGAAAATAAAACCTGTTAGAAAATCATTTGAAATTGACAAGTTGAAACATAGCCGATAGATAATTAGCAGGCAGTGTGTGTTAACTGTCCTGTTGCGTAACAATCACATTTTGGAACAGTGAGTGCATTCTGACATCACCTGCATAAAATAACTCACACTGGGGCGACGGTTAGAGATTTTGGAACTCACGTATGAAAAGGTTAAGCCGATCCCAAACCTTAGTCCTTACCTTAACCATTCTTAAGTTAAAACCGTACCATTTTGGAGTTAATGCCTAAACATAACTAACCTAAAAAAAGTTGAGTTCATCCGTAAACTTGACCTTAAACACTTTGAAAAACAACAACAATTTTAAGTCTGAGAAACATGGGTGACCGTCTAATTCTGACTGTGAGAGCTAGTCTGTGTGTGCGTGCATATGTGCCTCCCTGCATGCTTGTCTATGCGTGTAATACGATCCATGCAACCAGGCTCGGTCATCACATATATCCAACGAGCCACGGAGGGAAAGAAGCATACGTTATGACCGAGGAAGCGATGACTGAAATGTGAGAAAACATCTACATCTACCTGTATAAAAGTTGTTCTAATGATAAATTCTGTCCTAATAGATTGCCAATGATCTGTAACCGGTCCCGATCCAAATGAGTTGAGCTCAACCTGTTGTGTATCGTGCACGCATACTTAATGTCCAGCGCTGACATGTTTAGAGAGGGACCACACATCTCTATTTGGCTCCGGCCGGGCCGATGGAACGCCCTGGCTACGAGTGTGTCAACACACCTTATGGAAAACCACAGAAATGCTGGCCACTTTCAATGTTGTCTTTAAGCCTGGCCACCAATAGTGCTGCCACATTAAATCTTGTTTGTCAACACAAACTATTGAGAGAAACATTCCTTGACTTGGTCTTTCTAATCCTGCCGGAGATTTATGCTCCCTGGTACAGCCAACTGCTGACTGTGAAACTTCCTTAGTCGTAAAAACACTTTGGCATAAACTTTATATCCAAATTGAATAACTGAATTAATATAAGAACACATATTAGGGCCATTACCATATTAAGAAAAGTTAAATCAATTCACCTTGTGAAAGAAGCACAACGTGCCTCTCTCCTGCAGTGAGACCTGTTGAAATCAGACCTAATTTACCACTCAACAACCAAGGTGCACATGTTCATTACAGACCAATTACCAAGTAGTTAGAAAGTTAATTATGGCAAATTTCTACGATATTACTGTGGCTCTCCAGAGATGCCATCCAGTCACCAAACTCCAACCACCCAATCATTAAAGGAGGTTTATGTCACATGGCACATCAAGGCCCTGATTTCTTTCTGACCTTTGATCTCTCAGATATGTAACGATGTCCCTAATTATGCCTTTTTCTCTGTCAACACATGGGGTCACGTGACTCCAGCTGAACTAGTCGATGAAAGCACCCAGCAGGAGAGAAAGGGGGTTTTTGATATTGATGTGTTGACATCATGTTGACAGTGTCTGATAACCCATGCTACAGGTACACCCACCTCGGTGATAAGCAACACTTTTTTGATGTTGAACATTTTGTCCCTAGCTATATTTATAATGTTTGTTTTCAGAAAATCTGGTATCACTTAGAGTTCATGTAAAATCATGCCGTACACCAAGCATTTCCTCCGGTCTCCATTGTCCCATTGTTTTCAGCCATTCTTACTGCGCCCACTCCTAGGGCAGTAACAGCCTGAATTGACATGACGGACAGTAGCAGGTGCGATTGAACATGATAGAGCAGATCAGATAGTCCAGATGCATTGGAACGTCAGGTCATTAATTGATGTGTTTGCTGAGCTGTTGTCCAGGCCCAGTCAGCTCTCCCACAGCCATGAGCATTTCCTCTATTCATTTCCTCTATTCAAAGACTAAATACTCAGCCCTCCCACAGCTAACTAACCATTAAGGGAGGTCTTTTGTCAGCTCCTTTGTCATATCCTCTGATTTAAAGCAGGACCTTTCTCTCCAACATACACAGGTATGAACACACACATACACACACACACACACACACACACACACACACACACACACACACACACACAAATACATACATGACCAAAATGCTGACATTGCAAGGGGGCTGTCCGGCTGCTTTTGGGAAGCCAAATGTGATTCATCAACCTTTAATATCATCTTGGCCAAGAAGGGATGCCCATGCCAGGCCTTCCCATGAACCCATCACCTTAGAGGGGGGTGATCCGCTAGACTTGGTGCCTCTAAACCCTAAACCACAGAGCTAGGCTGGCATCTCCATTGGGAAATCAGTTACAACCACAACATGAAGAGAAAGAGATTCATGGCAGCGAGGGCTCCTTTGGGTTCGCTAAAGTACTACTGACGAATAATAGGCAACCATCCCTGAAACAGTCTTGGATCCCTTCCTCATCCCCTGTGCAATGCCAGGGGAAATGGAATGGAGCCAGCCAACCGGCCAAATGAATAGGAAGGGGTAGACATTAATACAAGAGTATAGCAAGCGGATGGTTAACCATATTGAGGTGCTGATGCTGAGTATTAAGGGCCAGTTGAAAGATCAGGGGGGAATTATTGATTCTACAGGGCCTGTCTGTCATGAAGGGCTATAATTGTAGCTTTTAACCTGTGATATGTGTGTTATGGTTTTGAAACTCAACTACTGCTGTCAGTTATTGCATGAGTCAACGTGTGTTTCTCCTCTCATGGACGGGTTGGTTGCTTAGCAACAAAACTGACACGTGCACAACTACTGTATGGGGCAAAACAGATTGGGTTGGCTTAGATTGTTGACAACATGTAAGATATATTTTGTCTCCAATGTTTATTGAAAACATAAATATATTTGCACAATGAGCACTTGTTGTCTCTCAAATACATTGTTACAGTTGTTGGTTAGCTAGCTAGCGAACTTTAGCCATATTAGCCATACATGAAATCAGTCAAAACACCTCAAAACAAGACATGGTATCAAGAACAAGATGAAATGAGCTGATACGAGACACATACGATTCCCCACATAGCAGTTTCTTGTCATCCTTGCTAGCAATCTGGCCAGACAGAATCATTGACTTCTGCCCCATGGAAGCACACACATCGTTTTCGTGACATTGTGAGTTAACCCAGTACTCAATTTCATCGCATAGAAATAAACCCTTCTCTGGAAATAGCAAAAAAACTATGTTAACAACCAATTTCTGCTCAAAAGGTTGTCTCTAAAAACCTCTTGAAATGTACATTTGACTTAAAAAGTGTTTGTGATGTTGTCTATAAGAGTGGGATAACCAGATGAAGCATTTTCACCTCGACCACTGAGGTAAAGCGAGACCAGTTGACCAGTACTCTACACAAACACACCTCTGTACCTACCCCTCACCAAAATAACCCAGGTGGTGATCTAATATTAACTGGTTAGCTCTGTCCAGTGTCACGTGATGGTGTGAGCTCTCCTTGGACTAGGCTTGGACTTGGCAAGGAGTCAGGACACAGCTGGAATAGACTACAGCCTTTCGATCTTTACCGTCGTGATGAACCCTGTCACCCACATTATCATAAACCAACACTGGATAATTAAAGATCCTTTTAAACTTCAGCAATTAGGTCACACCTCTGGAAACACATCCATGGTGGTCCTGTAGCTAACGGTACTTCTTCCCCCACCATTGAGATGTGCTTGGACAAGTTTTAGTGGTGGTGGTGTGTGACTGTGTGTCTGTGCATATGCGTGTGTGTGTGTGTGTGTGTGTGTGTGTGTGCGTGCGTGCGTGCGTGCGTGCATGAAAAAGAGGCAGCAGGACTAACTTCGGCCCACGGTTGCAGGATCACATTGCCCCGCTCTTGATTACCCAAGCCGAGGTTATGGTGTATGACATGCTCCACACCTACAGTACCTGTGTTCTCCAACCACCTCTGGATAAACACACTAAGGCCAGCCACTCACATGCACGTGCATAACATAAACCCAGTCAGCGGCCTGATCTCCCAATCTGGGATTAATGGCAGATTATAATGGGGGATTATAGCCCACCAAGGAGCTGGCACTGGGAGACTAAACTCAGGGCAATAATTAATTTGGTCCCATAAGAGGCTTTATATCAATGTAAATGGCATGGGTTGTAAGTCAAAAATGTACGACGTTACATACACTGAGTATACGAAACATTTAGGACACCTTCCTAATATTGAGTTGCTCCGCCCTTTGCTCTCAGAACAGCCTAAATTCAATGGGGCAGGGACTCGACAAGGCGTCGAAAGCGCTCCACAGTGATGATGGCCCATGTTGACTCCAATGCGTCCCACAGTTGTGTTAATTTGGCTGGATGTCCTTTGGGTGGTGGACCATTCTTGATACACACAGGAAACTGTTGAGCGTGGAAAAACCCAGCAGTGTTGCAATGCTTGACACAAACCGATGCGCCTGGCACCTACTACCATAACCTGTTCAAAGGCACTTAAACGTTTTGTCTTGCCCACTCACCCTTTGAATGACACACACACACAATCCATGTCTCAATTGTCTCACTGCTTTAAAAACCTGTCTCCTCCTTTTCATCTACACTGATCGAAGTGGATTTAACAAGTGACATCAATAAGGGATCATAGCTTTCACCTCAATTCACCTGGTCAGTCTATGTCACGGGAAGAGCAGGTGTCCTTAATGTTTTCTACAGCCAGTGTATACGCACACATAATAAACAAATAATGATATGACCCGCTCACACAAGGGATTGTATCTTACTTTGAGGTAATATTAGTGCAGAATGGTAGCAGATGAGCACTTTTGTCTTGTTAGGGTCTTACTACAGGTGACATATGTGAAAGGTGTTCTTCAGATAGAAAACCAGAAGCTATGTCCCACTCACTACAGTCTGTATCTGGTATCAGAGTCCGCCTCAGAGATAACAAGGATATGTTTAAATTCACCATTACAGCAACTCTACAACCAACCCCATAATCATCTCTCCTGCTCCACAACATAATGTCCCCCAGCACTGACCACAGTTTGCTGACTCCCATCCCATCACAACAGACACGCGGGAGGGAGTCATAGCAGCAACATGTCCCCTGTCACGGCTCGGCATAGACAGGCAGCTGTATAAGTTTCTCCCTGTGTGGTCCACCCGGCACCACAGTCAATGCCACCGCCACCTACCACCATGTGGGCGGACGCCATTACAAGCCTGGGCCGGAAAGCGGTGTCACCAAGTCGACACCGAGATGAAACAGACGACCCGGCAGCACCCATAACCGCCCACTTCCCTCCTTGCTCTGTCTCAGATCTAGCTATTCACCCCCCCTCCTCTACCTCCTCCATCACCTGTCATTTGTCACTGGTGCAGGGGTGCTCTTGGTTAAACACAGTAGGCCCCATTCCTGTCACAGAGGTGTAGTAGGATAATTTGTCATATTCTACAGGGCAGACCGCAGCCCTCCCAGTCTCAAGCCAGAGTCAAATCATATTTTTCCATTTGACAAATGACAACCCTATCACGTTATTTCAGCCATAACCTGCTGTTATACATTGCTTGAACCCAAGTGTTGGAAGGCATTTTTCAGTTTGGAGCCCAGTGAAAACATAGCTAATATTATCCTGTATCTGGAGTGGCAACAGGTTCTTTTACACTCAAGAATGTGAAACGTGACACTGTAAAAAAATAAATAATAATAAATGAAGGCTTACAAAAGCATTTATACTGCAAGAATGTGCTGCAGCATCAGAAACAAAGAAAAAACAGGGGGTCCCAAAAAAAGCATGGAGATTATTTTGTTTTCATCAAATCTGAGTATTCCAAATGTAGTCATCCAGTGGCCTCACTGATTGGTTGCATTTTTTAATCTTCAGGATAGAGTGATTACATTTAGTCTCTTTCTAAAAAAATGGTCCAGCCATATATTCCTCTATAGTCACCTGGAACAGCCACAGGTCACGTGGAGACTGTCCGGAAACCACATTCACACGAACACACACATACCTCCAGGCCACAAAGAGGCTAACTATAGCACTGTCACACTACAATCATACACAGGCACCTCATGAACCTGTAACCCTTCTTATCCCCTTCAAAGCCTCTTGGCTCAGCTCGGTTGGCCAGTTAGCCACCAGACCGTCCACTGATTACGGCTGCAGCCCTGTCAGTCTGCCCTCTCGGGTATTGTTTTACGATGAGGGGCAGGAGACTTTTTAATTAAGCCGTCATCTTCTGGCTAGCCAATGAAAATGGGTGGTCACGAGCCGAGGGGATATAGGGTTACTGCTATCACAGTGAGAAGCTCACAGACAGAAATGTTGTAATAATAGTGAAGAATGAGCAGGTTAAAAAGATCATTACTTTGTACAACAGATGTAGTTCAAACCGAGCCTTGCTCTTATTCATCAATCTACATTAAACCATTGGTTATGCTGGAGGAGGGAATCAGTGTAACACATGGCGAGTGATTTTTTTAAGTACTTCAATACAGGTGCATTCTTTTCCAGTGTGTATGTGTACACTACCGTTCAAATGTTTGGGGTCACATAGAAATGTCATTTTTTTTAAAGAAAAGCACATTTTTGGTCCATTAAAATAACATCAAATTGATCAGGAATACAGTGTAGACATTGTTAATGTTGTAAATGACTATTGTAGCTGGAAACAGCTGATTTTTTATGGAATTGTCACGCCCTGACCTTAGAGAGCTGGTGTGATTTGGGTGGGCATTCTAGTTTGTCTATTTCTTTGTTGGACGGGTATGGTTCCCAATCAGAGGCAGCTGTCTATCGTTGTCGCTGATTGGGGATCATACTTAGGCAGCCCCTTTTCCCACCTTTTTTTGTGGGATCTTGTTTGTGTGTAGTTGCTTTCTGCACTGCATATTGCTTTACGTTCGTTTTCTTATTTTGTTGTTTTTCTGTGTCATTTTTAATAAAGAAAAAATGTTTGCCTACCACGCTGCACCTTATTCTCATTCTAACGACGGACGTAACAGATCCCACCACAAACAGACCAAGCAGCGTGGCCAGGAGGAGCAGACATCCTGGACATGGGAGGAGATCCTGGACAGGAAGGGATCCTGGACATGGGAGGAGATCCTGGCTGGAAAGGATTGCCTTCCTTGGGAGCAGATGGAGGCAGCAAGGGAGGATCAACGACGAGACCGGGGTTCGCAACCAAGACGCAAGCACGAGAGGCAGCCCCAAAACATTTTTTGGGGGTGGCACACGGGGTGGTTGGCGGAGCCAGGTTTCAGACCAGAGCCAACTCCCCGCACTCGCTTTAAGGAGCGTGTGACCGTTCAGGCACCATGTTTTGTGGAGATATGCACTGTGTCTCCAGTGCGCATTCACAGCCCGGTGCGTTCTGTGACTGCTCCACGCACGAAGCCTCCAGTGATGATCCATGGTCCGGAGCCTCCAGTGATGATCCATGGCACGAAGCCTCTAGTGATGATCTATGAACCGAAGCCTCCAGTGATGATCCATGGCCTGAAGCCTCCAGTGATGATCCATGGCCCGAAGCCTCCAGTGATGATCCATGGCCCGGAGCCTCCTGTGATGATCCATGACACGAAGCCTCCAGCGACGATCCACAGTCTGGTTCCACGGAAGCGTAGGGATCAACGTGCAGAGCGGGGGCTACGTCCCAAACCGGAGCCGACACCGAGGATAGATGCCCACCCGGACCCTCCCCTATAGAGTCAGGTTTTGCGGCCGGAGTCCGCACCTTGGGGGGGCTACTGTCACGCCCTGACCTTAGAGAGCCTTTTTATTTCTCTATTTGTTGAGGTCAGGGTGTGATTTGGGTGGGCATTCTAGTTTGTCTATTTCTTTGTTGGCCGGGTATGGTTCCCAATCAGAGGCAGCTGTCTATCGTTGTCTTTGATTGGGGATCATACTTAGGCAGCCTTTTTTCCCACCTTCAGTTGTGGGATCTTGTTTGTGTGTAGTTGCTTTCTGCACTGCGTATAGCGTAACGTATGTTTTCTTATTTTGTTGTTTTTCGGTGTCATTTTGAATAAAGAAAAAATGTATGCCTACCACGCTGCACCTTGGTCTCATTCTAACGATGGACGTAACAGGAATATGTACATGGGCATACAGAGGCCCATTATCAGCAACCATCACTCCTGTGTTCCAATGGAACGTCGTGTTAGATAATCCAAGTTTATCATTTTAAAAAGGCTAATTGATCATTAGAAAACCCTTTTGCAATTATGTTAGCACAGCTGGAAACTATCTTGATTAAAGAAGCAATACAACTGTCCTTCTTAAGACTAGTTGAGTATCTGGAGCATCAGCATTCGTGGGTTCGATTACAGGCTCAAATTGAAACAAAAAACAAAGAACTTTCTTCTGAAACTCGTTAGTCTATTCTTGTTCTGAGAAATGAAGGCTATTCCATGCGAGAAATTGCCAACAAACTGAAGATCTCGTACAACGCTGTATACTACTCCCTTAACAGAACAGCGCAAACTGGCTCTTACCAGAATAGAAAGAGGAGTGGGAGGCCCCGGTGCACAACTGAGCAAGAAGACAAGTACATTAGAGTGTCTAGTTTGAGAAAGAGATGCCTCACAAGTCCTCACCTGGCAGCTTCATTAAATTGAACCCGCTGAACACCCGTCTCAACATCAACAGTGAAGAGGCGACTCCGGGATGCTGGACTTCTAGGCAGAGTTGCAAAGAAAAAGCCATATCTCAGACTGGCTAATAAAAGATTAAGATGCACAAAAGAACTCAGACACTGGACAGAGGAACTCTGCCTAGAAGGGCAGCATCCTGGAGTCGCCTCTTCACTGTTGACGTTGAGACTGTTTTTTTTAAAAGGAGCACGTAGCCTACATATCAATTCATACATACAAACTATCAAGGTAAAATAGGGGAGAGGTGTTGTGCCGCGAGGTGTTGTGCCGCGAGGTGTTGCTTTTTCTGTTTTTTGAAACCATGTTTGCTGTTTATTTGAGCAATATGAGATGGAACGAAGTTCCATGCAATAAGGGCTGTGTATAATACTGTACGTTTTCTTGAATTTGTTTTGGATTTGGGGACTATGAAAAGACCCGGTGTCTGGTGGGATAAGTGTGTATGTCAGAGCTGTGTGTAAGTTGACTATGCAAACAATTTGGGATTTTCAACACATTGTTTCTTATAAAAAGAAGAAGTGATGCAGTCAGTCTCTCCTCAACTCTTAGCCAACAGACTGGCATGCATAGTATTTATATCAGCCCTCTGATTACATTTAAGAGAAAAACGTGTCGCTCTGTTCTGGGCCAGCTGCAGCTTAACTAGGTCTTTCTTTGCAGCACTGGACCACACCACTGGACAATAATCAAGATTAGCCAAAACTAGAGCCTGCAGAACTTGCTTTGTGTGTGTGTGTGTGTGTGTGTGTGTGTGTGTGTGTGTGTGTGTGTGTGTGTGTGTGTGTGTGTGTGTGATCAATCAGTCACCAAGTAACTTTGTGGAAGAAGAAGCAAACTTAGAGCTACAGCTTAGATTTGTGGTTTCTTTCTTCCTTCCTCTTGTGTCTTTTTTACTTAAATCGGTGACAGTGGCAACTCGTCATTCAGGGCACCTGTTTTGAGCCCCACCTGTTTAGCTAAAATAAAAAGGGTTTTGCATGTTATTTTGCCATTAATACGTGTCACATATCAGTTTGCAAACAATGTAAATAATAATAATGTACTTAATAAAGCCGCATACAAACACGGTCTCTTTTCTGCTTTCTTGAGTAAGGCAGTTCCAAAATATAGGTGTTTCAGCCTAGCTCAGTGCTTTCTGTGGTGGTTGGGCAGCCAGCGGAAAATACGGAGCAAAGGGGTTGGTAATGTTCTCTAGTTGCGCTGTGACTGGCTCAGTGTTCTGTCACTCGTGGGGACACTAAGTCACCACAAAATCCAAGTAGAGTCGATTGCCACAGATAAAATGACGTCAAATCATGTTATATCTACTGTAGCTTTGATTGGACTGATCATGTCAACATCATACTTTCATAATCTTAGCTAGCAAGCTAGTAGTCATCATCATGAATCAAGATGACAATCTACTGGCAAATCCTTTAAAATCCTTGTCAAATGAAGAGAAAAACTGTATTAAAAAAATTTAAATAGAGAAATTATAGATAAAACACATTGGTGCTCATCTGCCATTGGACATAAACATTACACATCAAGTTGGAAATCGCAAATTCAACAATCCGTGGTTAACTTCAAGCATTGCAAAGCAATCACTAGCCTGCTATTCAGTGGAGTGGGTGTGTGGTCCCAAGTCTGAGTTCAATGGTCTCTTTTCCAAGCTTAAAAGGATAAACATTCAACATTGGCCATGCTGTCAATCCAGCATAACTTCTGCCGCACTCAAAACAACTGTGAACTCCGAACTGGGAAATCTGACTTCAGTAAGCAACTGGGAACTTGGAAAGAAATTAGCTACAACTGGGAAAATACGCTTTGAGCGATCATCCAACTCTGAACTGCAAGTCGGGAACTTGGGCATCTTTCTAGAGCTCCGACTTGAAGATCATTGATGTTATCAGGATTCAACATTGTTTTTTTTCAGAGTTCCCAGTTGTCTTGAAAGCACAATAAATCCAGAGAATGACAGAATGACTTTGATGACAGAGTTTGATGACAAAATTTACCCACGAAAGACCGCTGCGCCACCTTCCTGTTCAAGTGAGCACAGCACAACAAGGTGAGTCCAAAAAATGTATTGTATAGTGCATTCGTAAGGTATTCAGACCCTTGACATTTTCCAAATGTTTTTACCTTACAGCCTTATTTGAACATGGATTAAAAATATTTTTTCCCAAATTAATCTACACACAAAGGTTCAACTTCCAACAGGACAACGACCCTATGCACACAGCCATGACAACGCAGGAGTGGCTTCAGTACAAGTCTCTGAATGTCCTTGATTGGCTCCGCCAGAGGCCGCACTTAAACCCAATTAAACATCTCTAAAGAGACCTGAAAGTAGCTGTGTAGCGATGCTGTCCATCCAACCTGACAGAGTTTGAGAGGATCTGTTGAGAAGAATCGGAGAAACTCCCCAAATTAGGTGTGCCTATTGGAAAACTCCAAGCAGGCTGTCATGTGCCACTCTACCATAAAGGCCTGATTGGTGGAGTGCTGCAGAGATAGTTGTCCTTCTGGAAGTTTCTCCCATCTCCACAGAGAAACTATGGAGCTCTGTCAGAGTGACCATCGGGTTTTTGGTCACCTCCCTGACCAAGCCACTTCTTCCCCGATTGCTCAGTTTGGCCGAGCGGCCAGCTCTAGGAAGAGTCTTGGTGGTTCCAAACTTCTTCCATTTAAGAATGATGGAGGCCACTGCGTTCTTGGGGACCTTCAATGCTGAAGACATTTTTTGGTACCCTACCCCAGATCTGTGCCTCTACACAATCCTGTCTCGACCTCATGGCTTGGATTTTGCTCTGACATGCACTGCCAACTGTGGGACGTTAAATAGACAGGTGTGTGCCTCTTCAAATCATGTCCAATCAATTGAGTTTACTACAGGTGGACTCCAATCATGTTGTAGAGACATCCCAAGGATGATCAATAACAACAGAAAGCACCTGAGCTCAATTTCGATTCTCATAGAAAAGGGTCTTCTGTAAATAAGGTATTTCTGACTTTTCACATCTAAATACCTGTTTTTGCTATGTCATTATGGGGTATTGTGTGTAGATTGACAAGGGGGGGAAATTATTTCATCCATTTTAGAATAAGGCTGAAATACAACAAATTGTAGAAAAATTAAAGGGGTCTGAATACTTTCTGAATGCACTGTATGCTGCTGCTGTAAGGGTTTTCCTGTGGTGAAGGAGAGGCGGACCAAAATGCAGCGTGGTGGTTATTCATGTTTTTAATAAAGACAACTATACATGAACAGACTAAACAAACAAGAAAAGTGAAAAACTAAACAGTCCTATCTGGTGCAAACACAGAGACAGGAACAATCACCCACAAACACACAGTGAAACCCAGGCTACCTAAGTATGATTCTCAATCAGAGACAACTAATGACACCTGCCTCTGATTGAGAACCATACTAGGCCGAAACATAGAAATACCCAAAACCTAGAAAAACAAACATAGACTGCCCACCCAACTCACGCCCTGACCATACTAAATAAATACAAAACAAAGGAAATAAAGGTCAGAACGTGACAGCTGCATGAATTATGTAACATGCCAGGGACATATGTATACTGTCTGTAGCTAAGAAAGTAATACATTTGCCTCACCCTAATCATTTGGTCACTTTTCCTCTCATCATTTCGCCTTGGTGGTGCACATGTCGCCTATAGTCTGTTTTAGAGAAATGTAATCATTGAACATTGTAAGAGCTTTCATTGTCTGCTTATATGCCCCCTTTATTTATCCTATGGTTCTGAGTTGGTGTACAGTGCCTTGCATATGTATTCACCCCCTTTGGCACAAACCCAACACCTCTCATCACACCGAGAACACCATCCCCACAGTGAAGCATGATGGTGGCAGCATCATGATGTGGGTATGTTTTTCGTCAGCTGGGATTGGGAAACTGGTCAGAATTGAAGGAATGATTGATGACGCTAAATACAGGGAAATTCTTTCACAGATTTGAGACTGGGATGGAGGTTCACCTTCCAGCAAGACAATGACCCTAAGCATACTGCTAAAGCAACACTTGAGTGGTTTAAGGGGAAACATTTAAATGTCTTGGAATGGCCTAGTCAAAGCCCAGACTTCAATCCAATTAAGAATCTGTGGTATGACTTAAAGATCGCTGTACACCAGCAGGAACCCATCCAACTTGAAGGAGCTGGAGCAGTTTTGCCTTGAAGAATGGGCAGAAATCCCAGTGGCTAGATGTGCCAAGCTTATAGAGACTTACCCCAAGAGAGCTGTAATTGCTGCAAAAGGTGTCTCTACATAGTATTGACTTTTTTGTTGTCTTATTTCTTGTTTGTTTCACTCAAAAAATATTTTGCATCTTCAAAGTGGTAGGCATGTTGTGTAAATCAAATGATACAAACCCCAAATTCCAGCTGGTAAGGCAACACAATAGGAAAAATGCCAAAGGGGTGAATACTTTTGCAAGGCACTGTGCAGGGAGAATACTGTATGAATGGCCCATTTTCTGAATTCTGTCGCTGTACATTTCAAAAGTGCTGATTTAATATTTACTGTACATTGACTACGTCCGTCCTAGCTCGCTCAGGTAGGTGTAGGTGTAGCCAGGTGTAGCAGTGGTAAGGCGTTGGGACTGCTGTTGGGACAGCTTTATGTAGGCCCTAACAGTTTGTGAGCACCGTTTGACACCATTATAGTGCAATTAATGTATTGTTTAATGTTGTGTTTTGTAGTAGTTTTGCTGGCTTGCATTAAAAAACAAATGGGAGGGGCTTGCCCCACCAAGATTTACATGCTGAAATCAAATCGCCACTGATCGGTGACATCTACAAACTCTCAGGAACACATAACGGTAGAGTGACAACACAGGAGGTGCAATGCAGAGAACCCCTTGGCCTCAGTGGGAGAGCTGCAGTCTGTTTGGAGGGACCTATCTGGTGTAAGCACAGCATTGAGATGTACACACAGCTACCTGGGTTCTCGCCAAACAACATGGTGGAATGAAGAACTAATCAGGCAGATTGCTCAAGAGTGTCTTCGAAATTGGACGTCTATCAATGTCCTGAGGACGTCGGGAAAGGTCTTCAAAAGCGGTCATTATGAGAATCAGTGAGCGCTACCCTCAAGTAGGCTTGGATTTTGCTAGGGCATTGGATATGGTGGATAGGCATAATCCCATGACTCTGGATCAGAAGGTTGCGTGTTCGATCCCGGCGGTGGAATTGAATGTTTTTTATTAATTCCAAACCTTAACCCTCACCATAATCATTTGGAATGAGTGATTAAAAGTTAAGTTTTAACCCTATACAAAACCTTAACCCTTAACCTTCTAAATATGACATTTGGAGCAACTTCTAAATTTGACTTTTGGGAGAAACATGGATAAATGTCTAATTCTCCAGTAGGACTGTAAAAGCTTGTTGGAGATAATGTATTTCTGGTTACTGTGTTCTTTCACCTCAAAAACATATGGGTTTGACACAATATGCTAAATCGCTGACCTTCTGTAACTCTTCCCATATAGACTACCCTATAACACGCAATCACAAGACATTCAGAGGATAAAAACATATAACATTCTGTGGGAGAGGCAGAATGAGAGAGAACCAGAGTGAGAGAGACTGAGAGGCAACACAATGCAGTGTCTCCTGTACACCTTTAGTGAGAGGGGGGTGAGGGGTGTTAATGTGCTTATACTGGCATCCAGTCTCAGGCCTCACAGTGAGCTGGGAGCGATATGGATGGGATGGGGAGGAAAGGCATCTTCATTTTGGGGAAAAAAGGCTTATGAGCTGACTGACAGTAAACAGCCTCAGAGACCTGTCTGGGGGTCTGAGAGGGTCACCCTAAGGCTCACTAATATACCCCAAAATATATGTTTTTGGGTTCCTCCCCCCCCCACCCCCCTCAGCCTCCATTGACACCCATCCACCCAGACGCACCCTCACACTTACACGGCCACCACCCTCCTCCTTTTCTCCCTTATCCTATTTCTGACTCACCTCCCTCCTCCTTTCATCCCTCCCTCCCTCCATCCCGCCATTTCCATCCATCCCTCTCTCCATCGGTAGTGGGCGTGTCAGGATCCTTTTGGAAACCGCTCTCGACATCTCTAACTCGGCCGCAACTGTATCCTGAGATCCCATAATGAACCATTGGAACCAGCCCAGAAGCCAGACCCCAGAACCTGAGATCCCGGGCCAGAGCCCAGAACCTGGGCAAGAACTCAGCAGCCAAGCCAGCTGCTCCGTGAACCAAACGGAGCGCCCATTTGGGATTATGTTATAATACCGGCTGGTTTAACAGTACCAATGCACAGCCAACCAGGCTTGCCATGTGCTCCCACAGAAAAAAAAACCCACTGTATGCAATAACCATACGGTCTGATGCATGAGCACTCTAAATGTGCTCTAATGCACAGTAAAATGGTTACTATTGACAGATTAGCGTTCCGAAGGGGAATGCACTGTAGTCTGTGTCGTATAATGAGAGGCACAAACCCGCCACTGCAGGTCTCACTGCCAAGCCCGGGTGTGTGAGTGGCTTACGACTACTGCAAATAATATATTTTAAATTTCACACCTACATATTATCTAAATAATAGTAAGACGTCTACTAAGTGTTGCCAAAAAAGGGAGTGGGGTGGACATCTGGCACAGGAGTGGTACGACAATCTATTCGGGGCAGAAAAAAACAGAGAGGGAGGGAAAAAAAGCTATGTAATATATTGTACAATATGGAAACAATTACTACTTGGCAAGACTGGATTTGGCATGGCTTAGCAAATCTGCTGCAGCCAGGATTGGAACTGTGTGTGTCTGTGTGTGTGTTTGTGTGTGGGTATATGTGTGCGTGCAAGCGCCCGTGTGCACGCGTGTGTGTGTGTGTGTGTGTGTGTGTGTGTGTGTGTGTGAGAGAGAGAGAGCATGTTCGTGTGCACGAGTCCTTATGTGTGTGTCTGGAGTGCACTCACAGGGAGGAGACTAACTGAGAAAGAGATAGAAACAGGGAGAGCGAGACCGAATTAAAAAAGGAGGGAGCGTGCTTTAGCCACCAGGACACAGCGCTCTCATGTCTGGCTGGACCCGTGCCATCTTAACTGTTCTATGGGGACAGCTCAGTAGAAATGTATCAATACTTGACCATATGGCTATCGTTTATCATAAACATTTGAAAGCTGAAAGATTCAGCTGAAAGCACAACAGGATTGCGCAGCATGCAGTAATACAATTCATCATGATTTATAGATTTTTGAGGGGCCCTGATGATTTCACCAAATATGTATGTTATTGCATATATTTGTATGACCTATAACATACACTGTACATGTGAGTCAATACCTACCTTCTTATACTGCACAGCCTCTCAAGCACCTTGGCGATCATAGACCATGATGCTCTAGATAGAAGAAGCCCCTCGTCACAGATCTAGGATCAGCATAACCTCCTTTAATCCTAACCTTAACAATAAGTGTAACAACACAAAACTGACTTTGAATCAGTGTCCTAGCCATCCAACTATCCCTGCTGCCCTTCAGCACCCACTGCCCCGTCACCTTGCCCACAGAAGCCAGAGAGGAAATGAAGGGGCTCTGATTGACTCTGAGTATACCTGGCCCCGAATGAGAGACATCCGATTGGCAGCGGGAGGATGTGCCAACGCCAGGATGCTCAGCAGAGGGCGGTGTTCAGCCTGCCTTCCCACCACTCCCCTGCCGCTTTGACTGTTGGACGATCATGATTAAATAGTGCTTAGAGTGTTGGACTAGTAACCGGAAGGTTGCAAGTTCAAACCCCCGAGCTGACAATGTACAAATCTGTCGTTCTGCCCCTGAACAGGCAGTTAACCCACTGTTCCTAGGCCGTCATTGAAAATAAGAATTTGTTCTTAACTGACTTGCCTAGTTAAATTAAATTTAAAAAAGATTAAAATGGTAGACGGACTGTGTGTAGGAGGGAGAGGTTGGACTGTGCATTTCCTGGAGTTATGTGACAGCATTGTCATGGGGAATTAGCATGTTAAAAGGGCCCTTTTGGATCCAGGGAGGGTGAGGTCCTGAAGCACTGTGATGTTACACCTTGTGGCTCTCCGCCACTCTCCTTTGTCTTCCTGACGTTTATGCTGCTCCAACATATGGATGAGATTTGAGCAATCTTTCAGGTTCGCTGCAAAGACAGCCAGACATAGAGGTTGTATTTGCTTCCCAGGACATGGCACTTCCCCCAAAAACTGTGTTTGACGACCAACCGCATGTTAGTCTGCAGAACTGAAATGCAGCGGAAAGATATAATGAATTCAGTGGCTACTACTTGTGGTGTGGCAGCTATGGTCTAATTTCGCTGCTCTACTGTGGGTCTATGTCCCGCCCCTTTATCACCACACAGAAGTGTCAATCAAACCTGGATAAACATTAGGCAGATTAAGAGGTGAAAAGGGAGTTATGGGAACTGGAGAGTGATTCTGCGGCTTAGAAGAAACGTCCTTTACAGTCAAAATGGCTTACAAAATGTCTGAGAAGTGATGGAGATGGAGGGAAAGGGGAAGGAGAAAGAGAGAGAAGTCCATATTTAATAATACATTTTTTGGGGTGTGAAAATAAACCACACAATAATAGCAGCTCTTGGGGAACTTATTCAAAGCTCGTAAAATAAAAGTTCACTAACACGTAAAGCTGTAATGGGTATGCATTTGAGTGTTTTGGGGGCGTTTTTTTTACAGGACGTGGCTACTTAACGAGAGTCTGGATGCCTAGAGAGTACAGTAGACTGCCCTTTATATTTGGCCCGGTGACTCTGGGGCTCAACTGTAAGTTTGACCTTTGGACCTGGTGACTATTGGAGAACCAAGAGACTGAACACACACACACACTATTACCATCACTGGATCCCACTTCTACCACCGAATGTAGTAGAAGGTTAAGCTGCTACGCTCAACTTTGACCCCTATTTATAATTAAGGCAAAAAACATACACAGTCCCCTTCTCCCAACCACCCTCAGACATACACAGTAAATACGACCCCCTCTGAAAAATCCACACGCAGCAGTGTCCATGTCTGGACAAATTGGAGTTAAGTAGCTGCTGAGGCAAAAAAGGCAGGGAAATTAGCTATTGGGATCTGGTCTCCGTTCAGCCTAAACGCTTGTGATGGGCCCCGCTTGAAAAAAATGAGATCTCGGGAAAAGGCAGAAAATCAAGAACCGGTGGGGTAATGTGCAGTTTGAATGTCAGGTGGGGGATTGTCGTTTGGGGACTCCCCCATACATCCGAAAATTCCTTGATGCACCGAAATGTACATAAGCTGGTGATTTATGTAGCCTTGTTTAAGTTTTGATGAAGGGAGGAGTTGAAGAAAAGAGGGAATGAGAAAGGAGGAGAATAGGCACATACCTTGTGCACTCTTTCAAAGATGATTGCACCAAATACAACTCTCTCTATCCCTAGTACAGAAACCTGAGGAATAACCCCACGTGACAAACCAAGTGTCCTAGAAACAGTTCAAATCTTTACACCTCAAGGGTGATGAAAGTTGTGATTTATCACATTTTCCACCAGGAAATGAGAGGCATCTCAGAAAGCCTGTCAAAATACAGGACTTGGGTTACCGAGTTGTTCCAGGACACCCTTCTTGTTAGTGACTTGCCCACGGCATTGAGTCATAGTTACCTAAAAGGCCACATCCCAAGGTGTTCCCCATGTGTACTGCTCCCACAGAAGGTGATGTCTAAATATTTTCCCAGGCTGAGGCAGTGGTGTCTTTTGGGATGAGGTGAAAGCTCAGTTACAGGATTTTTTCCTATGTACGGTACCAGTCAAAAGTTTGGACACACCTACTCATTCCAGGGTTTTTCTATAATAATAGTGAAGACATCAAAACTATGAAATAACACATATGGAATCATGTAGCAATCAAAAAAGTGTTAAACAAATCCAAATATATTTTATATTTGAGATTCCTCAAAGTAGCCACGCCTTACCTTGATGACAGCTTTGCACACTTTGGCGTTATCTCAACCAGCTTCATGAGGTAGTCAAATGGAATGCATTTCAATTAACAGGTGTGCCTTGTTTAAAGTGAATTTGTGGAACTCATTTCCTTCTTATGCGTTTGAGCCAATCAGTTGTGTTAAGGTAGGGGTGGTATGCAGAGGACAGCCTTATTCGGTAAAAGGCGTCCACATTATGGCAAGAAAAGCTCAAATAAGCAAAGAGAAATGACAATCCATCATTACTTTAAGACATAAAGGCCAGTCATTGCGGAAAATGTCAATAACTTTTCTTCAAGTGCAGTCACAAAAATGGAAAGGAAGACTCAGATTTACCTCTGTTGCAGAGGATAAGTTCATTAGAGTTACCAGCCTCAGAAATTGCAGCCCAAATAAAGGCTTCACAGAGTTCAAGTAACAGACACATCTCAACATCAACTGTTCAGAGGAGACTGTGTGAATCAGGCCTTCATGGTCGAATTGCTGCAAAGAAACTACTACTAAAGGACACCGATAATAAGAAGAGACTTGCTTTGGGCCAAGAAACACAAGCAATGGACATTAGACATTTGAGATGGCTTGGGATGAGTTGGACCGCAGAGGGAAAGAAAAGCAGCCAACAAGTGCTCAGCATATGCGGGAACTCATTCAAGGCTGTTGGAAAAGTATTCCTCGTGAAGCTGGTTGGGAGAATGCCAAGAGTGTGCAAAGCTGTCATCAAGGCAAAGGTTGGCTACTTTGAAGAATCTGAAATATAAAATGTATTTTGATTTGCTTAACACGTTTTTGCTTAATACATGATTCCATATGTGTTATTTCATAGTTTTGATGTCTTCACTATTATTCTACAAAAAATAGTGAAAATAAAGAAAAGGTCTTGAATGAGTAGGTTTGTCAAACATTTTGACTGGTAATGTCTGTCTTTTAGCCACACAACACCAACACTGGTGACAGACACAGTACTGACACAATGGGCCTGGGCCATATTCAACCACAACAGGTTGCAGAATTTTTGGGATCAGAGTAAAGAACACTCCAGTAGACTGATGTTTGAGCCAGCAGTACATGGAAATCCTCATATCTTCACTGGCAAACCAACAATATCTAAAGGAATATTCACAAATGCTAATACAGGTAGTTCCCTTTGGCATTTGAGGCAGTCAGTTAGCAGCTAGCTGTTAGTGTAATGTATGGCTGCACTAACACTTCCCCATCACTTCTCCACATCTACATCCACACTTCTAATTAAACAGCTCCGCTAGCAACCTTCCAGCTAGCGACCGTGGAGGAATCTACCCCGAGAGGAAATTTGACCAAAGTAATGAGGCCTACCGCTTTCTGACATCCCCATTTACACTGAGCGTGAAAGACACCTAATTTGAACAATTACAAGTTCCTCTAAAAAAAAAATGAAGAAGAAGAAGAAAGAATGTGGATGAAATGGAGATGATTCAGTAATTTAAACCAGAAATCTGCACATTTTGTGGCTGTGGCTGAAGTCTGCGTCGGGGAGAAAACAACGCTTTGTGCAGGATACAGGGGAATAGGACAGCTTATTTACCTCCACCACCACTGAATATTAATCAGCAGTTAATAAAAGAAAAATAAAGGGGTTGCCACTCCAAATATTATGAATGTGACACTACCTTTATTTTCATTTTGCAGGGCTTTTTTTTTTCTTCAAATCTAAAATCAACAGCTGAGCATTCGGCACCCCTAAAAGAGGGAGGGGTAAAAAATAAAATCAATGAAATAAAACAAACAGGGTTGGTGGAGAGAGGCGTTTTGACACACCTCGCCTCGACTTGTGCACGTTTTATATGGATCTTTTGTGGATTTGGAGTGATGTGAAAAAGTCTGAGACCTCAGGTTTCCATGTTCATGAAAAGGTTTCCTGCGAAGAAAAACTCCCTCAGGAACATTTGAATGTGTCTGTCTAAGTTCTTGTTTTGTGTCCATTGAAAACCGTATGCATTTACAATGCAGAAACCCTCTGTCGAATTTCACCAGCTTTTTTTTGGGCAGATTTGTCAAAACGCAATTGTAAAATTGCAGCAAAGTCAAAAATATTTCTCACAAAATATGAAATATAAAGCAGTTGCAATATGCAGATCCACCTCTTTCATATGTATACCTGAGGCACACAGTTCTCTGCCATCATATTGATATAGAGTTACCTGTTTTCCTTCGTGTGAGTGTAAAATATATTCATATGCTCCGGAGAGGGCTCAGATGGGAAGGAGACTGTTTTCCGAGCGATAAAATCAGTTGGCACCTAGAGAGGAGTCGGCATCACTGCTCTCTGGCACTGCATCAGTGTACATAGGCAAGACGAGAACAAGCCACACATCGAACCAGGAATACTGTATAAGGTCTCTACTTCTACACTACCACTTTTTAAAATATTTGTACTCTTTTTTTTTTTTAAGGAGAAGTGGGTGTATATGAAAAATAAACAGGGGGGGGGTGAAAAAAACGAATAATCGAAAATATACAAAGACATTTCTCTATTTCTGTGTTTCTTTTAGCTGCTGTATTTTCTCAGAAGATATGACCTATTTTGTCAAGATTATTATTTGGTTTGAGTGGTGCGCACAGAGAACCTACTCAATGTCTGTGTGTGAGGAAGCCTTGTGTGGTTCTATATTATGTTACGGAAAGGTTGCTAAGCTCCATAAAAGCCCCATTAGCCAGTCCGACGTCAAAAGTTCTTAGCGATGTTTAACGTGTGCATTAACACTGTGTACAGTACAAAATAGCTTTATTAAAAATCTCTAATTCCAGGCAAACATCAATAATTAGTCATAAAGGGACCGCCGTCCATACTTTGATGTGAAATGTTTGTGATATGTGAATTCCAGGCACACTTTCAGAGAACCCTTCTTGGGGTCATTTATTTTACAGTTAGGTCTCAGTTTCGGGATTGCAACATTGAAATGTGAGTGTGTGTTTCTGGTACTAGACAGCATTGGCGCTGTTCTAGAATAGACTGACATTCATCAGCGTTTATTTGCCCAGTCAGTTGATACCAGGTGGCTCGCAGAAGGAACCTGTTTTGAAAAACTCATGCCTGGATTTCTTAAATTAGAAATTCAAACATAGTTGCGTGACAAGTCTAATAGGCCGCACAACGCTGTGTACAGGCCCAGGTTGATGGTTAACAGGAGAATGCACACACACACACACACGCACGCAGGCGCGCGCACACACACACACACGCACACATACTTACACGTTGCACTTATGTGCACACAAACAGAAATATGGACATATTATGTATACACACATACAGTAGCTACCTCAGCCCCTCACCATCAGCCCATAAAACATTGGTCCTTTGTCCATAGCCTCTGTGGCCCTGTGGCCGACCACTGTGCTGTGCCCCTCTCTCGTTGCCACCTACAGCGCTGCCCGAACCTGCCAAACCACACAGTGGAATGAGCCTCAGACACACACAGAGGCAGCATATACATCTCTTTCCCTCTCACACGACGCCTAACGACGGAGGGCTTACCGATGACAGGGGTATCATGTTAGAATGAAAGTCCCCCGCTTAAGCCTCGGCTCACTTCAGAGTGGAGACACGGGAAGGGGTCAATACGGGAGTTGGAAGACCGGGTGGCCATTTTGGTTCAATTCCCATCCAGCTGCATTGGATATGGAATGTATCCACAGGAATAGAACTCCAGAACTGACTGGGATTTAGATGGAATTGGCAAGATGATTACAGCGTGTGAGTCGATCGATCTCCTCGTTAAATCCCACTGGGCTTCCCTCTTCTCGACGTCTTCTCTCTTCTCGTTTTTATTTGCACCAAGCTACAATATTTGGATCCTCTGGTGAACCCGTCCCGGTGGACTGCTCTCTTCCTTCCTGACACCTCCCTCGTTCTTTCCCCTCTAACTCATCAGTAGTATTTAACCATGGAGAGAGAGAGCCTCGGAACATTCCCGCATTCCGCCCAGAGTCTAGAATACTGCTTTAATAATGGCCCCAGAGAATGGGACCCCTGATACCACCAAGGCCTCTCTCCACACATATTATTCACACATGCACACACACACGGAAACATCATCCAAACGCATCCTTGCGTGCACACGTGCATGCACAAACACATGCGCACGTACGCACGCAGGGACACGCACATGTAGGCGGGCAGACAAGCACACACTGCCAGCAGCATTCATAGCCTCCCGGATCTAGGACAGTGCTCACAGGGTAGAAGTGGCCCCGGTAGCTTGGCACAGTCTAGGCACTGCCCTGTCATCGTCCATGCCAGGTGTTTACCTGGCAACCCCTGGTACAGCGGGTATACGTGCCCAACATCCGCCCACCCCCTTAAAGAGCCGTAGCATCCACCAGGTAAGAAGGCCAAGTTCCTTCCATCGACCAGGAGGCCAAGTTCCTCTCCCAGTCTCCCCAGAGCTGCTTCACTAACCCTGGCTGTTATTAAGCCACGAGGCAGGGGTCAGCGGAGGTAAAGACAGGGTAACTCTACCTTTTTAATTACAGGCCTCAGTGGTGCGATAAGCAGGTCAGCTCATACCTCCACGGCCAGGATGCTTCTGAGCGAAGCAGCAGGACTCCTGGCAAGATATCAGCATAGCCTGTCGAACTTTCATTCTTAGATCTCTATCTGTTCTGAGATATAGGAACCGCAGCTTGACGTTGCATCGCCTCAGAATCATCCACAGATGTACCCTGCCTCACTTACTAAAGGACTGTCATCGCAGCACACTGCACAGACGCTAATCTCGATGACCTCTCTCCGTCCTTCTATCTCTCTCTCATATATATATATATATATATCTCTATCTCTCTCTCATATATATATATATATATATATATACCTTTCTCTCTCTCTCTCTCTCTCTGTCTCTCTCTCTCTCTACAGATCCAGTTCTACTGTAATAATCACACTACTCATGAACTATAGATGTCAGGAAATCAGGCAGGACAATTTCCTCTTGCGGTAAGTAATGCTAGCGTGTTGAAGCAGAGGGGCAGAGGGGAGTGGCAGGTTAGAGGGGTATGATACTGTAGCTACTAGCTACTGGGACAATCTGATTACACTGACCCCATGCTGCTGTCTCCAGTCTTGGGCCTGGCCTGGTCCTGTCGTGCTGAGCAGAGGCAGGGTTATGGAGCTAAGAGAAGCTGAGGGCCGGACGTGGCTGGCTGTTGGATGCCAGGGGATGCCTGGTATACTGTACTCAACAGCGCACACTCGTATTCACACTGCCTCCACCACTTAGCAAAGTGATCTTCAGACAGGATGGAGGGGGGGGGGGGGGGGGGGGGGGTGAAAGGGGGGGAAAGAGGGTGAGAGGTAGGAGTGAAGGGAAAAAAGGGCAGAGGTGGATGGAGTGAGGAATGGAGAGGGAATATAGTGATGGACGATATAGGGAGAGGGAGGAAGAGGGGCGCAGACTCTCATAGGTCAGTTTAATACCAGAGGAGAAAAAAAATACAACAATAACATATATAGGATATGACCCAGGAGTACACAGACGGCTTGATTTCCCCGAACAATTACCACTCTCAATAGGAGAAAAAGAAATAAGGTTATTCTTTCTGTTAATAATGTGCTGTCTCAGCATGTCCACTTCTGATTCAAGGCCTTTCAGGCTGTGGTTTGGGGTGCAGAGTGGTTCATTGCGGAAGAGACTGGTTTGAATAGCTGACTTTTATCCTCCCTCCTTCATTCAAATATTTGTCTCAACAACATCTCTTAAATCATTTTGACATTGCGATAGCATGTTGTTTTCTTGAATTACTGTACATACAAGCTCTTACTTTTACATAATGTCCCTTCCTTTTGGAGAGGGTCCCTTTCGGCGGGTTTTGGGAGGGCAGGAGTGGGACGAAAGGAAAGAAGGAGAGATGCTGCACCCGGCCAAAGCGATCCGATATCATCACTCTTTCATTTGGCTAGCAGCCTTTCCCAGGTAGTATAAGAGGGAGTGACTGTGCAGAAAGAATAGGGCTTTTCATTAGGCTGACGAACCCTGACGGCCACAGAGAGGAGGGGGAGGGAGAGGGAAGCCGTGAGGAAGCAGGAATGGGTTGACAAAATTGCCAAACAACATCCTATAACACATCGTGCATAGCTGCATAGCGATGCTGAGGTAGCACTGTCTATGAGTCAACAATGACAAAGTGGTTCAACCACAAGACCGTGAGCGGTTTTGAAGGTCGAACGGTACTCATAACGGTAGCTCTGGCAGGCCGTTTACCATGGAGTGCCTACGTCAGTGTGACAGTGCTAACTATATTTAGGCACCTTGCTGTGGTTACAGAGAACAGAAACAGGGAGGGAGGGAAGAGGGTTTGGATGAGGATCCACTCAACAGCACCTACCACCGGTGCTCAGCTGTGAACCAGCCAGGAGCAGGCAATGACATCATATCCCGTTAAACGTCGATAGCTCTGAGAGTCTGGTGCTGGACCACTGAGCTTGGTCAGTACAAAGTGAGCCACTGAAACAGAACAGTCCAAGATACACACAGACACACAAACGCATTCATGCTCGGGACTTGTATAAATTGGACCTGTGTAAAAATACATCTGCATTGTGGTTTTGCCCTAACTGACACCAAATAATGGCATAATGAACCACATCGGTTAGTGGGAAACAAACATGTGTAAATGGCAAGCCCACTGCATGGCAGCAATTACCATAAACCCCAGTCATTAAGACATCAAAATCAGCCCCTGAAACGTAATTGAGCAGAACCACGGGTAACTGTAGGTTACAAAGCGCTAGGCTATGAGGACAAATCATTTTAGAAAAGCATCTAGCACCTCTGTCTGCACTGCACAATTCAATAAGCTATAAAAAAAATGTGCAGCGTTATGGTTGGAGCCCCTTCCAGTCAGACTAACATTTTGCTATGTCAGGAGTTTTCAAGCATTCTTGCTCTTCGCCTTGGGTGCTCTCTCCTTCTCTCCATCTCTCCGTCCACAGACAGAGCTTTCCACTGGCATGGGCCTCCCGCTGACAAGCCATTATCCTCTCCCCACTGTTGAAACCTAACAACTGCTCAGCATTATTAAGGTGTGTATCTGTCATTAGTTAACTAGCCCTGGCAGAGGACACCATTGTTATTGTAGAGAGAGGTATTTGCACAAGCCGTATCTTTGGAGAGAACCAGTATTTCTGCGGCTTTTCGCAATCCCCTGTCTGAGTGGATCCAGTTTCCCCTGGCTTGCTCCTACACCGGTCACCTGATTCACATGTTTTTTTTTTTTTTAATCAGGGTTTTTGAATTCCCTGGAAACCTGACATCTGAAGGCCTCAGAGTGATTCAATGGAAGATCACACTGGATCTGTGCTGGAGACATTCTGTCCAAACAACAGAGATAAATATTAGTGGTGGTTTGGTTGGTGTCTAGCAGGGGAGTGAGAGCGAGAGAGTGAGAGAGAGCGAGAGAGAGAGAGGGAGAAAAAGAGACAGCGGGAGAGAGGTATAAGGGGAGAGGAGGAGGAAATGCGAGGGAAAGAAGCTCTGCTTCAGTTTGGAGGTGTCAGGGGCCTGATAAGTCCTGTTCAAACATTCACTGGAACAGAATGACGTATGTCAACAGACGCCTGGTACTCAGGTCTCTGTGATGTGAGTTGAGCCGCTAGTAGGCAGGCACACAGCCCTACAGGAACTATAAATCACAGACACTCGACAACGAGCAGTGAGTGACACCTTTGACCCACGCAGGCAGTAGCCCTGGCACACGCATCCAAGCTAAACCATCCCTCTCCTCTCCTCCACCGCACCATATGAAGGATATCACATCCAGAACTTCCAATTCTGAACACACTTCCACATATCAAACATCATGTCACAACAAGTTGAAGTGATCGACTGAATTGGAGGCCTGGTATTCAAAGAATATACAAGGGCTTACTGGGTACGATGGCGGGTGAGGCAAGGATCTATGACACGGTGTGTTGATTATCTTTGATATACATATAAGTACAGTCGGAAGTTTACATACACCTTAGCCAAATACATTTAAACTCAGTTTTTCACAATTCCTGACATTTCATCTTAGTAAAGATTCCCTGTCTTAGGTCAGTTAGGATCACCACTTTATTTTATGAATGTGAAATGGCAGAATAATAGTAGAGAGAATTATTTATTTCAGCCTATATTTCTTTCATCACATTCCCAGTGGGTCAGAAGTGTACATACACTCAATTAGTATTTGGTAGCATTGCCTTTAAATTGTTTAACTTGGGTCAAACATTTTGGGTAGCCTTCCACAAGCTTCCCACAATAAGTTGGGAGAATTTTGGCCTATTCCTCCTGACAGAGCTGGTGTATCTGAGTCAGGTTTGTAGGCCTCCTTGCTCGCACACACTTTTTCAGTTCTGCCCATACATTTTCTATAGGACTGAGGTCAGGGCTTTGTGATGGCCACTCCAATACCTTGACTTTGTTGTCCTTAAGCCATTTTGACACAACTTTGGAAGTATGCTTGGGGTCATTATCCATTTGGAAGACCCATTTGCGACCAAGCTTTAACTTCCTGACTGATGTCTTGAGATGTTGCTTCAATATATCCACATAATTTCCCCTCCTCTTGATGCCATCTATTTTGTGAAGTGCACCAGTCCCTCCTGCAGCAAAGCACCCCACAACATGATGCTGCCACCGCCGTGCTTCACGGTTGGGATGGTGTTCTTCGGCTTGCAAGCCTCCCGATATTCCTCCAAACATAACGATGGTCATTATGGCAAAACAGTTATATTTTTGTTTCATCAGACCAGAGGATATTTCTCCAAAATGTACTTTCTTTGTCTCCATGTGCAGTTGCAAACCGTAGTCTGGCTTTTTTATGGAGGTTTTGGAGCCGTGGATTCTTCCTTGCTGAGCGGCCTTTCAGGTTATATCGATATAGGACTCGTTTTACTGTGGATATAGATACGTTTGTACCTGTTTCCTCCAGCATCTTTACAAGGTCCTTTGCTGTTGTTGATTTGCACTTTTCGCACCAAAGTACGCTCATCTCTAGGAGACAGAAGGCGTCTCCTTCCTGAGTGGTATAACGGCTGCGTGGTCCCATGGTGTTTATACTTGCGTACTATTGTTTGTACAGATGAACGTGGTACCTTCAGGCGTTTGGAAATTGTTCTCAAGGATGAACCAGACTTTTGGAGGTCTACAATCTTTTTTCTGATTTATTTTGATTTTCTCATGATGTTAAGCAAAGAGGCACTGAGTTTAAAGGTAGGCCTTGAAATACATCCTCCAATTGACTCAAATTATGTCAATTAGCCTATCAGAAGCTTCTAAAGCCATGACATCATTGTCTAGATTTTTCCAAGCTGTGTGAAGGCACAGTCAACTTAATGTATGTAAACTTCTGACCCACTGGAATTGTGATACAGTGAATTATAAGTGCAATAATCTGTCTGTACACAATTGTTGGAAAAATTACTTGTGTCATGCACAAAGTAGATGTCCTAACTGACTTGTGCCAAAACTATAGTTTGTTAACAAGACATCTGTGGAGTGGTTGAAAAACAAGTTTTAATGACTCCAACCTAAGTGTATGTAAACTTCCGACTTCATTTGTATATATATATATATACACATTGCCTTGCGAAAGTATTCGGCCCCCTTGAACTTTGCGACCTTTTGCCACATTTCAGGCTTCAAACATAAAGATATAAAACTGTATTTTTTTGTGAAGAATCAACAACAAGTGGGACACAATCATGAAGTGGAACGACATTTATTGGATATTTCAAACTTTTTTAACAAATCAAAAACTGAAAAATTGGGCGTGCAAAATTATTCAGCCCCTTTACTTTCAGTGCAGCAAACTCTCTCCAGAAGTTCAGTGAGGATCTCTGAATGATCCAATGTTGACCTAAATGACTAATGATGATAAATACAATCCACCTGTGTGTAATCAAGTCTCCGTATAAATGCACCTGCACTGTGATAGTTTCAGAGGTCCGTTAAAAGCGCAGAGAGCATCATGAAGAACAAGGAACACACCAGGCAGGTCCGAGATACTGTTGTGAAGAAGTTTAAAGCCGGATTTGGATACAAAAAGATTTCCCAAGCTTTAAACATCCCAAGGAGCACTGTGCAAGCGATAATATTGAAATGGAAGGAGTATCAGACCACTGCAAATCTACCAAGACCTGGCCGTCCCTCTAAACTTTAAGCTCATACAAGGAGAAGACTGATCAGAGATGCAGCCAAGAGGCCCATGATCACTCTGGATGAACTGCAGAGATCTACAGCTGAGGTGGGAGACTCTGTCCATAGGACAACAATCAGTCGTATATTGCACAAATCTGGCCTTTATGGAAGAGTGACAAGAAGAAAGCCATTTCTTAAAGATATCCATAAAAAGTGTCGTTTAAAGTTTGCCACAAGCCACCTGGGAGACACACCAAACATGTGGAAGAAGGTGCTCTGGTCAGATGAAACCAAAATTGAACTTTTTGGCAACAATGCAAAACGTTATGTTTGGCGTAAAAGCAACACAGCTTACACCATCCCCACTGTCAAACATGGTGGTGGCAGCATCATGGTTTGGGCCTGCTTTTCTTCAGCAGGGACAGGGAAGATGGTTAAAATTGATGGGAAGATGGATGGAGCCAAATACAGGACCATTCTGGAAGAAACCCTGATGGAGTCTGCAAAAGACCTGAGACTGGGACGGAGATTTGTCTTCCAACAAGACAATGATCCAAAACATAAAGCAAAATCTACAATGGAATGGTTCAAAAATAAACATATCCAGGTGTTAGAATGGCCAAGTCAAAGTCCAGACCTGAATCCAATCGAGAATCTGTGGAAAGAACTGAAAACTGCTGTTCACAAATGCTCTCCATCCAACCTCACTGAGCTCGAGCTGTTTTGCAAGGAGGAATGTGCAAAACTGATAGAGACATACCCCAAGCGACTTACAGCTGTAATCGCAGCAAAAGGTGGCGCTACAAAGTATTAACTTAAGGGGGCTGAATAATTTTGCACGCCCAATTTTTCAGTTTTTGATTTGTTAAAAAAGTTTGAAATATCCAATAAATGTCGTTCCACTTCATGATTGTGTCCCACTTGTTGTTGATTCTTCACAAAAAAATACAGTCTTATATCTATGTTTGAAGCCTGAAATGTGGCAAAAGGTTGCAAAGTTCAAGGGGGCCGAATACTTTCGCAAGGCACTGTATATATATATAAAATAGGTACATGTACTGTAGTAATGCCATGTGTAGTAATTTGCCTGCATAGTAGTTACAAAATATACATGCACACTCTGGACTCAATGTCTAATCACTGCATCTAGATGTGTCCCAGCTAGGACATCCTTTAGGACTGTTAAACCACAACCTGAATGGAAAGAGAGAGCGCTAAGCCCAGGAGAGAACTCCCAGATCTCCCCTCAGACAGCCCAGGAGAGAACTCCCAGATCTCCCCTCAGACAGCCCAGTGAGATTCTCAGGAAAAGGCAGACACGGTTTAGCAATTGACTCCCACTGTTTGCCCAGAATTTTGACGCTGCAACTCGAAGTCAAGATGAGAAGTTTCCCAAGGTGTCTCAGCCATACCCATCTCTGTCCAACCCAGGGCCAAGGCAATGCCTTATGTATGACCGACACTCATCACTCATGGACTGGAGTCGTTATGGTGTGTTACATAGTGGAGTGTAAGGAATTCAGACACGGCATAACGTGGATGTCCCGATGCAGCACTTACTGTGTGTAAAAATAAATAAAAAATGCAAACTCCAAGGCACATGTGGTTTAGAACAATCCAGCATGGTTGGGATGAAAACAATGTCATATTTCATCCAAATACGTCGGCCTAGGTCAGCTGTTCAGCCATAACGAAAATGTTCATGGTCTTGATGAAAATAATGAACTATGTGGAAATCTTACCTAGGTAACAATAATGTAAATCCCTGCACCAAAGCCTGCCCTCTTATCCTCCAACGGACACGTTTCTTTTTAAGTGCCTAATTGTCTTTTTAAGTTCCCAATGTATCCTAGATGCAGCCTGTACCATGTTTGACCATGATTGTTTTTAGTGTCTCAAAACTCAATTTGAGTTGGCCACAATGTGGTTAAAAGAATATATATCGATATTTGCTGTTATTGTATCATTGTGGAGGGACACTTAAATAAAGGTGTCCAAGTCTAACTTGTTCTAGGCCTGCGGCTCAGTGAGTCTTATCATTGCCTCGTCCTACCGTTCAAAGGATAGACTACGTTCGACATTGTACAACAAATAGGATAAGGCGTAGGCTATTGCATCCCAGCCGATATCTTACAGTCTACGTAGTGTTTTAATTGTATTCCACTGTTGAAAAGTTGTCAGACTTCCACATTGAATAGAGATATAAAGTTGACAGAGTGTGTGAGATGTGGGGGAGTATGGCTGAGTGTAAGTACATTAGACCATTTGTTTTGTTAAGTTTGTCTTGTGCCAATTCTGTAGACTTTGTTATCTTTGACCGGATGTCGCGTGGGTGTAGGCCTACCGTAGCAGGAGCTCTTCTGTACGCACTCGGAGGAAGGGTGATCCACATGGTGCAATGGTAACAAGGTGTGTAATTGTTAGTCCAAAATGTTTTGAAACGGCAGCCGTTTACTCCAAACAAAAACAAAAAAAGAGAGTTTCTATTGGAAAGATTTGGCGTTCCTAGTGAATGTACGCCTGGGATTCAGGTGTGTTGGCCTAGTCTGCTATCTTGGTGCTGAGCAGGTGGCGGGAACTACAGGAAAACAGAGAGAGAGAGGATGGGTTACGGGTGAGTCACATCTTTCCATCTCTACTAGTTTTGATAGTTGGGCCTCTGTACACCACACCACTTTGATCACACAAACTAGGTCGAGGAGAGATTATTGTGTATTGTAAAGAGACGGACCTACATAGATTAAAATCTCTCTTTAAGAGATGTTTTCTACACTACCTCCGGAGGTAGAGGGCCTTGACACTGACTAGACTTTTTGCAAAAATACCCTCAGCTGCTCATTTTGTGACACTCGCCCGACAGTTACCCCCATCTAAGCAGGGCAGTGTAAAGAGAATTGTCTCGTTACGCCAACACTCTTACAGTAAAAGTTGTAATAGCAGAGCAATTTAACAGCTGAAATCTACGGACATTTGACATTTTTCTAAACTCACAAGGGAATTATAAAAATGTTCAGTCGCAATTTGCTTTTTACCTCATATCATGACTTTCATGATATTGATCAAATTAAGCCTGGTTTGTTTGAAGGTAACTTTAATATCTTCCCACCTTGCAAGCTAAACATTTTCCCAGCAATTTTACTAATTTTGCCATAGGGCAGAGAAGGACATTTGAAGTTGTACAGCTAATTTTCTGCAATTCCACACATTTTGCAATAGGGTAGAGAGAAATGTTTTCAGTTTTTAATATGATATCTGAGTGAGAGTAACAAACATAATCAATGAGGGCCCACCCGTCAGAAATTACAGGTCAGACGCTGAATTGTCTGTTCTGGCAAAGGTATTGGAGTCCCTAGTCAAAAGGCAGCTTAAGGCCTACCTCCAGGAAACCAATATTTTGAGTGGTATGTAATCAGGTTTCAAGTCTAGAAACAGCATTGTCACAGCAACTTAGAGGATTTTGAGTGACATAAATTGTGCCCTGGGTAAGAAGCTGCATTGTGTATCTGTATTCATAGACTTGTCAAAGGCATTTGACACTGTGGACCATACTGTCTTGGTGCAGAGACTGAAGTTCATTGTTATTACTGGTCATGCTCTGGAGTGGTTTGTGAACTACCTGTCAAATTGAACCCAGTGTGTTAAGGCAGATGGTTGTAAGTTGGAAACCATAGAGTTATGCTTGGGTGTGCCTCAAGGATCAATTTTAGGTCCCTTGTTGTTTATTATCTAGATCGACAACATTGGGAGACATATTTTAATGCGGATGACACTGTTCTCCATTCAAGTGGCAACAGTTCGACTTTTGCTTTTGAAAAAGCTCAAAAAGCATTTCACATCATTCAATAGAATCTGTACAATTTTAAGCTTGGTCTGAATTCTTTTAAAATAAAATGCATGGTATTTTCCAATACTAAACACTAGAAACGGTGTAATTAATTGCTACTTTGGAAGGACATTCTATAGAACAAGCCAAAACGTACAAATATCTGGGAGTTTGGGTGGATGAGACGTTGAAACCGAGCATGTTGAAACCAGGAGTTGGAACAGAGCATGGAAAAAGATACTTCCACCATGTGTACCAATGAAATGTTTACTTGCAGGCTCCTTCTCTACAATGCAACAACAATAAGAAATAATAAAAGATAAGAATACGAACTAAGTAAATGTAGAATAGAATAAACATTTTACCATAACTATAATACATGAAGGCAGAATTTATAGTCCAATATTTACACGTAGTAAGAGTCTAGTAGCAGCATGGGTGAGTTTATTTTACTAGGCAAGTCAGTTAAGAACAAATACTAATTTTCAATGACAGCCTAGGAACAGTGGGTAAACTGCCTTGTTCAGGGGTAGAATGACTGATGTTTTACCTTGTCAGCTCAGGGATTTAATCATGCAACCTTTCGGTTACAAGTCCAACACTCTAACCACTAGGCTACCTGAGTGAGTGAGTGGGTGAGTGAGTACATGTGTGCTAAGGTGTGGAGCATCAAAGCAGGTGGTCAGTCCAGTTCAAGTGTATAGCAGTCTGATGGCTTGTAGATAGAAACTGTATCTGAGCCTGTCGGTATCAGACCTCATGCTCAACAGTAAGGCAGTGAACAGCTCGTGGCTGGGGTATGTGGTGTCCTTGATGATGCTGTCTTCCTTCCTCAGACACCATTTCGAGTAGATGTCCTGAATGGGTGGGAGCACGGGTCCCAGTGATACACTGGAACGTCTTCACCATCCGCTGGACGGCCTTGAGGTCGTGGACGTAGCAATTCCCGTACCAGGCTGTGATAACCGGCTGGGACACTCACGATGGTGTAGCGGCAGTATTTGGAGAGGACCCAGCATGGCATGCCGAATTTCTTCAGTCGCCTTAGGAACAGAAACTCTGTTGTGCCCTCTTGACAAGAGTGGTGGTGTTGATGGTCCATCTCATTTGTGAGTATTCCTCACATCAAGCTTGGAGAGCGAAAGCACCTAGTCGTCCTGAGCAGGTAGAGTCTTCCTAGATGGCTCGGTATTGTCTGCCTTGAAGCGAGCATAAAATGTGTTAAGCTCATCTGGGAGGGAGGCTTCGGGGGGCACCACACAGTTGGATTTTCCTTTGTAGTCTGTAAGTCCTTGCCACATGCGTTCAGTTCAAGTTTAAGTATGTATTGTCTTTTTGTATCCCTAATGGATTTGCGGAGCTCATACCTGCATGCCTTGTCATAGGGGTTCATTCTGCTGACATGTAATACTGCATTACGAGCCCTCAGCATGGTACTGATATCTCTGTTCATCCAGGGTTTTTGGCTGGGCTATCCAAGCCTAAAACTCCAGGACCTGGTGTCCCTGGAGGAGTTCAAAGGACAAATAGATGAACAGGTTGTTGAGACATGTACAGTGCATTCGGAAAGTATTCAGACCCCTTGAAATGTTCCACATTTTGTTAGGCCTTATTCCAAAATGTATTAAATTGTTGTTTTTCCTCATCAATCTACAAACAATACCCCATAATGACAAACCCAAAACAGGTTTTTACATATTTTTGCTAATGTATTAAACTATCAAAACGGAAATATCACATTTACAAAAGTATTCAGACACTTTACTCAGTACTTTGTTGAAGCACCTTTGGCAGCGATTACAGACTCGGGTCTTCTTGAGTATGACGCTACAAGCATGGCACACCTGTATTTGGGGAGTTTCTCCCATTCTTCTCTGCAGATACTCTCAAGCTCTGTCAAGTTGGATGGGAAGCATTGCTGCACAGCTTTTTTCAGGTCTCTCCAGAGATGTTCAATCAGGTTCAAGTCCGGGCTCTGGCTGGGACACTCAAGGATATTCAGAGACTTGTCCCGACACCACTCCTGCTGTTTCTTGGTTGTGTGCTTAGGGTCATTGTCGGGTTGGAACGTAAACCTTCGCCCCTGTCTGTTGTCCTGAGCGCTCTGGAGCAGGTTTTCATCAAGGATCTCTCTGTACTTTGCTCCGTTCATCTTTCCCTCGATCCTGACTAGTCTCCCAGTCCCTGCTACTGAAACACATCCCCACAGCATGATGCTGCCACCACCATGCCTCCCCGTAGGGATTGTGCCAGGCATGACGCTTGGCATTCAGGCCAAAGTGTTCAATCGTGGCTTCATCAGATCAGACAATCTTGTTTCTCATGGTCTGAGAGTCCTTTATGTGGATTTTGGCAAAGTCCAAGTGGGCCGTCATGTGCCTTTTACTGAGGAGTGGCTTCTGCCTGGCCACTCTACCATAAAGGCCTGATTGGCGGAGTGCTGCAGAGATGGTTGTTCTTCTGGAATGTTCTCTCATCTCCACAGAGGAACTCTGGAGCTCTAACAGAGTGACGATCGGGTTCTTGGTCACATCCCTGACCAATGCCCTTCTCCTCCTATTGCTCAGTTTGGCTTGGCGGCCAGCACTAGGAAGAGTCTTGGTGGTTCCAAACTACATCCATTTAAGAATGATGGAAGCCACTGTGTTCTTGGAATCTGTGCATCGACATAATCCTGTCTTGGAACTCTACGGACAATTCCTTCGACCTCATGGCTTGGTATTAGCTCTGACATGTAATGTCAACTTTGGGAACTTATATAGACAGGTGTGTGCCTTTCCTAATCATGTCCAATCAATTGAATTTACCACAGGTGGACTCCAATCAAGTTGTTGAGGATGCACCTGAGCTCAATTTTGAGTCTCATAGCAAAGGGTCTGAATACTTATGTAAATAAGGTATTTCTCTTTTTCATTTTTTATAAATTAGCAAATATTTCTAAAAACATATTTTCACTTTGTCATTATGGAGTATTGTGTGTAGATTGATGAGATTTTTTTGTATTTAATACATTTTAGAATAAGCCTATAAACGTAACAAAATGTGGAAAACGTCAAGGGGTCTGAATACTTTCTGAATCCACCGTACTGTAGTTGTTTCTAGTTGTTAACCGATGTCACTAGTTTGCGTTGCCTGATGTAAGGAATCATGTTGTTTTATTTCACACCTACCACACTTATGCCTGCATGCACACACACGCACATTGCCTGTTTGTCTGCTGTTGTATTTGTGCTGTTGCCAGCGTCTTCTGTCGTTTTGTTGTACTTGTTTTTTGTGTGTTTTTTCCCCCATCCCCACATGAGGCCTATTGCCTCTTGCCAGGCTATCATTGTAAATAAGAGTTTGTTGTTCATTTACTTGCCTAGTTAAATAAAAAAAATGCAATTCAACCATGATTAATACAAGTTTAGATAGCTGGCTAGACTAGTTTACTAATCTAAAACATTTTATCTGACATTGGCTAATTAAGTGACAGTCAGTGACTGACATAACAAGAGAAAAACACAACCAAATCTTTAAATTGCACCTTGTGTATTCTCCTATTCTGACTCTCAAGAGTAAGTCTCACTAGACATACAGTATTTCATTCATGTAAATCCACCCCAAGGCCACTACTTTTTCCCCCCTCAATACATTTGTGATGATGCTGCCTTGCACAGTGTGAACATCTAATTAAATCATGGTCTTATTCTCCCACTCTTTCATCCATTTGATTGTCTACCTGTTGCTGTGTTTAGGCCTAAATGTTAGCTATTGTGCTCGCTGTAAGATTTTTATCCCAGTATTTGTAACATTGGGATCAATGTCATTTTCTAATTAGGCCAATAACAAAGAAGTATTTTTCAGACATTGAAATCAGATTCATTTTGGGTTCTGAATTCAAGTTGAAAAGACGTCTCTTCCGGATGTTGAAAATACGTATTTTTCGGACTTTTCTCATGTTTAATTTACAGACTTTTTAAAAACATTTATTTTCATGTTAATAATTACTAATAATTAATTAAGATTGACAGGGATGGAACTCTTGGAACTTCAATATGTGCCATTAAATATGAAAATGCCACATTCCACTGACCTGGCGGGCTAGGTTTGCATGTTTTCTACTAGCCTGGTTTGAAAACTACTAGCCTCGAGCTAGCAGGCTCGTTAAATGTCCATCCCTGCAGGCAAGCATTCGGTTGATAAAACTTGATTCGGGAGCCTACTTTGTTTACATTACATGGCTCGCTAGTTATTATGCATTTTGCTACTTTTAAAAGTAAATATTACTCACTTTAGAACAGTTACTTGCAAGCTCATTATTTCCTGCAAGTGTGTGGTGCACTTCCTGGGCTTAGTTTCTCATTTTGATAATATAAATGTTATTCTGAGATGAGCGACTGTGTGCACGTTTGGTGGTGAATTTAATTTAGTTTAATTTAGTAATTATTATTATTATTATTTTAAATTATTAGTTAAATACTCTGATATATTAAAAAAAAACTTTCTGAAGAAGTGAATTGGAATGACCCAATCCAGGTAAGGGTGCTGCCGTCTGGTATCTGTGCCAGCCGGTTTCAGACCTTCAGGGCTAGAAGAAGGAACGAGCTTGCTGATTGTAATTAAACACCTGATTTCAAATGACAGAATGTTATCCAGTGCCTTCCTCCCTTGAACTTGAAACTGCATAACAACATTGTAAGTCCTCGTCTTCCTCATCATCATCCTTGGAGCTCTGTTGGTGAATGTATTCAGTGATGCCTTTATTCCTTTTAAAACTATAAACAAACAAGGACACTAATTGAGTGGCGCATGGGTTATTAACAAAAGTCTCAAATGCTCTCTTCTGTTTATGTTAAAAGCGAATATCTTAAATAAACAGGCTCAATGTAAATAAATGTCTGCGCAAGAGTGCAGACACCATGGGAGTTTCTGAATCTGGAACCAGAGCTCTAATTGCACTGAGGAGAAGATAGGATTACTGACTGATTCTACATTTCGGCAGGCTGACATAATGCAAACAAACAATTTTACAACATCCAGAGTCCCCTTCCACTTAAGCAGCCCGCAATAGGCATAGAAACAGAGAGAGAGAGAGAGAGAGAGAGAGAGAAATAAAACACATGTTGCACACACACATTACAACCTAAATCAAATGTCCACAACTTCACAAAGCCAAATAAACAACCAAACGACATGGGTTCAGACGGAAAGGACTGTGAATGACCAAGTGGACCCAGTGGACACCGACTTTATTATGGTGATCTCTAGGTGAGACATAAATATTTCTGTGTTTTGAGGGAGATATAAATATGATTTATCAATGGAGGGTGCATGGTGAGCTTGGGTGAGGAAATACTTGTTCGATTTTATAATGATAATTTTGACCACTTGCTTTTATCTCCAGCGCTGCCATTAGAAGAAGAAACAATCATCCTCAACGGTTGCGACAGTGCAAATGTTTCAAACTTTTCTTGTGTTCCTCATGTCCTCCAGAAAAAGGAACACGTTGTAAAGTAAGTTCCTGGGCTGCTGTCTCCCCCTATGGGCATATGTTATCATGGCATGCATGGACCAACATTTTATTTTGCCAATCCCTCTCTGCAAACCAAACGGTAAAGACTGTATGGCCATTTTGAACCAGTCAAATAATAATTGGTTTTGTATGCATCGAATAAATAGTATTTTATATATTTGTAATGTATCTGCTGTGGCCTTTATTTGTCGCACATAATAGCCGTAGGCATGGTTACTACAGACCCTCCTCGATTGTAATGAAGGTGTGACTTTGTATGACTTTCGATATAGGATTTCTTATGCAGACAAATTGAGTCATAATGGAAACAATATTGGTAGGCCTATTTCCATGATTTCAATGTTTTATTTCGTCAACTATTAGCTTTTTTTTTACTGGTTTAACTTTGAAGGTTTGAGTAAAATAAAACAAATCAAATCATTTTTTTATTGGTCACATACACATGGTTAGCAGATGTTATTGCGAGTGTAGCGAAATGCTTGTGCTTCTAGTTTCCGACAGTGCAGCAATATCTAACAAGTAATATCTAACAATTCCACAACAGATACCTAATACACACAAATCTAAGTAAAGGAATGGAATAAGAATATATAAATATAAGTATATGGATGAAACACTCAAATAGTCTATGATTTAAGAATATAAAAAATATTTGTAAACCTAAATCAATTTCAGTACTTGAATTATTATACCTACAACAATATTGTACACAAAATGTGAAACTGTCGATGCATATGCTGTGTGTGTGGAGGGGAGGGGGCCGTAGGGATCAAATTCCTTCAGTTCGTTATGCTCTGTCGACCAATCACATTTGGGTATTCTCGGGTATTCTGTAGCCGTACAGTAACTCACTTATAAAGTCCGCTTGCAAAGGATTTCAGTTCAAAGCACGCACACGTTCTGGAGATACTATTTGGAGACAGACTAGAACACTTTCTCTTTTTATCTGAAAAAAAAAAGTTGCCGCAAATCATCAGCTGTTGCTCGAGTGTGGAGACGCCTGCAAACAAAACTAGGTTATTATACAATATTTTAGAAAGGCATATGCATAAAGACATTCTCTCTCCAAAAGGCTTTGTGCAGTTGACTGCCTCATTGCAGGAGCAAATAACGTCTACTGTTACTTTTGATCCACTTTTGGACATTTTAAATACTTTGGTCAAACTTTTCCTCGTGTGTAAAAGCATCTCTAGGGATCTCACCCTCAAGAGCCGTACTTTCATATTTTGTGCGTAATTGTTCGACAACATTTTTCGTATGAATCTACTCGACCCCTTCCTGAAAATGACAGACGAACAAGACAAATGTCTCTCTGACGCACCGAGCCCGGGCATGTCCGAGGACTCTGCGGGATCCCCGTGCCCTTCCGGCTCTGGCTCAGACACCGAGAACACCAGACCTTCAGAGAACGGTCTGCTGATGGGTCCGGACGGTCCCCTCGTCGAGTTCAAGAAGGACGACGATGACAAGTTCCCCGTGTGCATCCGCGACGCTGTGTCCCAGGTGCTGAAGGGCTACGACTGGACCCTGGTGCCAATGCCAGTCCGAGTGAACGGATCTAGTAAGAACAAGCCCCACGTCAAGAGACCGATGAACGCGTTTATGGTTTGGGCGCAAGCCGCTCGGAGAAAACTGGCTGATCAGTACCCTCATCTGCATAACGCGGAGCTGAGCAAAACTCTGGGGAAACTATGGAGGTGAGTCTCACTCCTCTGTTATTACTTCCAAAGGTTTATTTCGAGTGGCATCGCGTTTGTGGTCTTGTTAATGAAAATAGTTTTTATTTAATAGGCAACTCAATTCTACTTTTACTCGTGCATTTTGCGCTCGCATGTGAACTCGATACTGTGATCATTTAACCTTCGTCGTAAACTATTTGGTTGTTAATTTAATATTTGATTTACTCATGTATCTATTTGCCTTTCACGCACAGGCTTCTCAATGAGGGAGAGAAGCGTCCGTTCGTGGAGGAGGCAGAGCGCTTGAGGGTACAGCACAAGAAAGACCACCCCGACTACAAGTACCAGCCCCGGAGAAGGAAGTCCATGAAGAACGGACAAAGCGAGTCTGAGGACGGCAGCGAGCAGACGCACATATCGCCAGGAGCGATCTTCAAGGCGCTCCAGCAAGCTGACTCTCCAGCCTCTAGCATAGGAGAAGTGCACTCCCCGGGAGAACACTCAGGTAAGAGGAAAGAAAATGCGTAGTGCCTATTGCATTGGTCTCATTCAACATGTGTTCATCAATGTATATTTGACACTTCAATGCTGCTAGACTTTTTATAAGAATATTGTCTGAAATAGATTGTTTGAAAAGCTGATGAGGATATTATCAGATATGTTCTCTGTTAGTTTAACTTGATGTCTAGACTAATTTCTTATTCCACTCATGCATGACCACTTGTAAAGCCCTTATTTTTCCTTTTCAATTAAATCCATGGCTCTGCTCTTGCTCTGAGATTTGTATTACAGAAATATGTATTCCATATGTAACCCACCCTCTCTCTCTCAGGCCAGTCCCAAGGGCCCCCCACCCCTCCCACCACACCTAAGACCGACATCCAAGTGGGAAAGGTGGACCTGAAGCGTGAGGGTCGCCCCTTACAGGAAGGCACGGGCCGTCAGCTCAACATTGATTTCCGGGATGTGGACATCGGTGAGCTGAGCAGCGACGTAATCTCCCACATCGATACCTTCGATGTCAACGAGTTTGACCAGTACCTGCCCCCCAACGGTCACCCAGGCGCTCCTGGCACTGCCGCTGGCCAGGTCTCCTACAACGGTACCTATGGCATCAGCAGCTCCGCAGTCAGCCAGGCAGCAGGGGGCACCGCAGGGCACAGCTGGATGACCAAGACCCAGAGTCAGCAGCAGCACTCCCTGACCACGCTGGGTAGTGGAGGGGAGCAGGGCCAGAACCAGAGGACCCCCACACACATCAAGACAGAGCAGCTGAGCCCCAGCCACTACAACGATCAGCAGAACTCCTCCCCCCCGCAGCACGTCACCTACGGCTCCTTCAACCTGCAACACTACAGCTCTTCCTCCTACCCCTCCATCACCCGCGCCCAGTATGACTTTTCTGACCACCAGGTCGGCACCAACTCCTACTACAGCCACGCAGCTGGGGGCCAGGGCTCAGGGCTCTACTCCTTCAGCAGCTACATGAGCCCCAGCCAGAGGCCCATGTACACCCCCATCGCAGACACAACAGGAGTGCCCTCCGTGCCACAGACCCTCAGTCCCCAGCATCACTGGGACCAGCAGCCAGTGTACACACAGCTCTCCCGGCCCTGAGGACACAGTCATCTACACACAGACTTACATAGACTGATAGACATGCCCATCTTGCAGAGGGAGACTTTGTCACAACATTCCAACATCTAGCTCCGAGCATACAGACACTTGAATTTACAACAGAGGAGAAGACAACAAAGAAGAAGAAGGAAAGCTGGACTTGAGAGAACTGAAATTAGACCAGAATGGCTCACAACGTGCCTTTTTTTGTGTATTGATTAAACATATTTTGAGCATTGAGAAATCCTCTGTGAGGACTGTTTAAATTGTTGATATTTTTAGTAGGTACTGTGTATGTTTTCTTACCTTTTTTACTCTGGCAGTTTGCTATTCTGGGGGATGTTAAACACATATTTGTAGAGAAAAAGCTTTATTTCTATCCAGTTCAGCAGTAAACCACAGTAGTGCAGTTATCTATTCTATGGCCTCAATTCTCTGGTGGAATTTTTTATAGGCAGTAAATCTCTGTCCTTTTTTGGTTGTGTTTGTTTTTGTTTGTCTTCCTGCAGTGCATTGTGCTTATATGTGCTGTGCCATCCAACAAAATGAACTACATTTGTATTTGTGCAGTTTAGGGTTTCTCCATCAATGATATATTCTGATTATAGG